>NW_027305707.1:0-82000 GCF_039555335.1 Amphiura filiformis
TTTCGTGATCCTAACATCCTCTTTTTATGACAGTTTTTGGTAGATATCCACGAAAAAAGCTTATTCCCAAAATTTCAGTTGATTCCGATTTTTTTCTCCTTTTTGGATATGTTGTTCAGGAGAGTGGTCCATTTCTGTCTAGCTCATACGTAAATTGACTCGTCTATTTTGTAGCCAGAGAGTATTCAATAAAAATTTCAACCTTTTTTTTTTTTAAAAAAGTGGGGAGATGAGGCTGTGGATCATGAAATGCTCTTTTAACAAAGAATGAGTAAACTGTTTGTTATTTGGAAATATTGAACCACATAATGCACTAGTTTTCTTCATTGAAAACAAATTCAAATTTCCTGAAATATTATGACAATGACAACACACAAAAGCAATGGATAAATTGTAATTTTACCACAAAATCTATATATCCTGTGATGCTTGTTCCGTTTCCTAGGACAATATCCCGGGCAAATAATACGTTTTGACATAATGTTACACTTGATTTGTTTGCACGTAGCTTCACAAATTATTCATGATGATGGACCGGACTTGATCAACTGGGGCTAAATAAAAAGGCAATAGCGAAATCCGTTACAGCAATACAAATATTACTATATTAGTATCCAACCCAGGGTTTTTATGAGAAATACCTGCCGATTGGCCAAAATGACTATTGTGTCCAATTTTGAACCAATCAAGGAGGATGTTAATAAGATCATCTGCAAATGCAAGTTTGACCATAAATAGTTTAATAAAGCCTAGTCATAATTGGCAATTGAAATGAGCATTTCAAGTTATCAAACAATCAGAAATGATTTTAGATGACCAGTAGTGTCCAGGGGGTTAAAGGACTTACGGATGATGTCAACGAAATCAATTCTGTATATTCAATTAAACTCTTTGATTAAAAATATAAAATGATTTCGGAACAAAAACGAACGATATACACATCTGTAAAAGAAAAGTATAAGTAATATTATATTAAAATTCTTTACTCTTCAAAGACGTACCGTTCGATTTCGTCCCGAAGTCATTTATTCCGGACAAAAACTAAACTAAATGTGGAGCACAATATCAGCCAACACCTGCTATATGATAAATATACAGTTAATGAAACAAATGCCGTAAAAATGTGATTTTGGGACTATATATCGTCTATTTATATACATACATCTTGAATAGCATTTTATTATAGTTTAACCCTAACCCCCTCAGGGCTTTTTCGCGACGGGAAGAAGAAGTTGTTTGCTCTGGGTGGGATTCGAACCCGACTGAGACCCCTCGCATGCCAAGCACTGGGTCGGCGACACCTTGCCAAGGGTCTTGGGCTTCACGGGCCAGCAAAACCGTGCCCATATATCACTTTGGGCGATTGCGTCATCACACCACGTGGGATGCACGCACGAACAGCGCATTATATCAAGTAGTATTTTGTAGTACTTGGTCCTGTTAGGGTTAAGCCTATTGAAGATACAGAGCTCTGTGGTGCAATGGTTAGGGCATCTGACACAGGCGCAGGTGCCCGGGTTCGAGCCCCTGAATATATTTATATTTCTTTTTCTTTTCTTTATTATTATCATTTTACAATATCCTTCATCATATTATATTTGTCATTCTATTAATCTTTGCCAATGTTCGTCTTTTTTCTCTATTTCTACCTTTATTTTACGGCACTGTACAAATATCACCATAATTGCCGCATTGATGTTTTTTTTTTTTTTAAATATAGACGTGCATACGTAACATTGCCCTATCTATGATACGGGTGCAATTACATTAATTTGAAGTAATAATAGCGGGTTGAAAATTGTTCATTCAGTTCTTTTTACTTATCATTTGCATTAGAAGCAATTCGATCTAATACTGCATTTAAAAATCATTCTTTCTTTTTTGCCAAAAAGTTCTCACCTAATTTCAGACCCAAGCCATGACGCAAAACCAGGCATTAGCGATGTTTTTAATGACCACACCCTAAATAAACAAATACATTTTTCTATTTTTTTTACTTATCGTAAAGCCCTATCATTTACATGTTTTTGTGTGAAATATAAAGTTAATACAACATTCCATTCTAGAGTTATTTAGTAAAAACGGAAAACAGATGCAATATTTAGGATTTGACTCAGACAATCCAGGAAAAGGCCCGGGAAAAGGTTGGCACACTTTGCCTGTCTTTTGGTATATTTCTTCCCCCGCTCCCCCAATTCAATGTTGGACCAAGCCATGTTGTCAACAGGTCCGTGAGACCCTCCAACATTAAAAGATGGGGAGTGGGGAAGGATGAGATATAGGGGGGGGGGGGTCTGTACTTCACATATATTGCATGCATGTTTCACTCGCCTCTCCAAGTTTGATAGGGCACGCATTTCCATGGTTTAGTGCAAGCGCAAGTGTGCCAACTATGTTTTTCCTGGATTGTAGGTTGAAATCAGGTTGAAATCAGGTCAGGTTGAAACTTCGACGTTGTATCAACGTTGATTCAACGTCGAAATCCTAACCTGTGCCCACTGGGGTTGCCGTCAATGTTGATTCGCCACGCCGTTTGCTTTTCACTGCTTAAGGTATCGGCAACACTGACTGAGCGAGATGGGTTCAAATCAGAGCTAGGTTCAAATGAGGTTTTTCTGCGGGATCAAATACCGTAAAACCTTGTCTACAAGCATATATATGCCTCTAAACGGTGTTTTTTAAAATTTTAATGCAAGAGACGAGAAGCAGAAACTCTCCACAAAAACATTATTTGAAGTTTGAACAACTATATTACTGATATAGGCGACTGTACAAACACGTATTATTGTAAGACCAATCTATTGTAATGTGTTTGTGGAGGGTATTTGCCTTTCATCTCTTTCGTCAAAAAATACCTCGTTTAGAGGCATATATGCTTGTAGACGGAATTCTACGGTAGATGTGATACGTGCGCCCACCTCACGTGCCCACACAGTCCGACACGGAGGACACGGAGAGACAGTTGTTTTTGGAATCAGTAATTATTAAATTCTATTTATCTTCTTCTACTTCTCCTGCTTCTTCTTCGTCTTCTTCTCCAGGAGAATGGACACACTGAGAGGTTCTCTACGTTCTTCTGTTTCTTTGACACCTTTCACATGTTCCACTTTTCTCCCTTTCCTCTTTTCTCAGTTCCTCAGTGTTAATTGATAGTCATTTTCAGGTGCGGTGCTCCCCGCTCTCCCACGTTCTGCATCCTTGAGACCACTCCACATCCCAGCAAACACAAAAACGTTTTAAAAACATTTTAAATAAGTTATATTTTGGCTTTTGGTTTCGGCAAAAACGTTTTAATAACATTAAAATGTCGGGTTATATAAAGGTCATGAAAACGTTTTAAAACGTTTGGTATGAAAACACACTACAACAATATTTTAAAAATGTTTTCAAAATGTTATTGTAAACTATTTTTGCAAACATTTTTTCCAAATGTTCTTAAAATGTATTTTTCAAAACGTTTTAATAACATTTAAATGTCGGGTTATATAAAGGCCATGAAAACGTTTTTAAAACGTTATTGAAAATATTTTGGGCAAACATTTTTCGCAAAATATTTTTTCAACCCCAAAATAACATTCTGTTTAGAATGTTTTGTATCAAGTTTTCAAGAATGTTTTTAGAATGTTATTAAAACGTTTTTATACCCTTTATATAACCCGACATTTAAACGTTCTCTGTAAAACATTTTTGTTTGCTGAGCAGTAGATTATCAAAAAATGTTTTTTATGGTTATGAAAACGTTTTATACTCTTAGTATACCCTTTATATAACCCGACATTTAAACGTTTTCTGACAACTTTTTATAACCTTTTGCGAATGATGTCGAAAACGTTTTGTGTTTGCTGGGAAGTTACAGAAAGCAGGAATTATAGATAAAAACCTTATAGGGCCTAGATATTTTGTCATTGTTGTTTTAACCACCCTGTATAATGATCCACCAATATATTTCCAAACACCTGTAGTATTATAGGTGACCAATATCAATAATTTACATCCCACGGCAACCCATATAGGCTAGCCTCGGTCCCAGCCGGTTTGTGTTCCTTCGTAGCTAAACAAACCCGTTCGTTAGTGACGAAGGGGCACAAACCGACTGGGACTGCGACTACCTTGTTTGTTTTACTACTGAAAAACAATAATATTCTGATAAGTAACATAATTGAACAATACTAGTATTTGCTGATAACATCCAGTATCGAAGCGATAACTGTTGAATTACGCTAGTTTTCGTTCATAATTTTCTACCATGAACGCTAGACTGTGTGTGGTACTTTTGGTAACAACTCTTATTATTTTGACCAGCGCACAAAATGAGCCAACTTCAGCAGAACAAGAACCAGTTCCAGGTAAGAGATAGGCCTATCATAGCCTACTGTATGACTATCTATTTAATTGAAGTATTTGTTTTTAAAATTTAATGACTAATTTTGCTTTATTAAATTTGACCCCATTTGGACCAGTTTAATTCATTTCAATCAATTCCACTATTTACAAACACCCGTTTTCATATAATTCTAAACATTGGCGTATGAAATCGAAACCTCTTATAGGGAACAAACCAAAAGTTCGATGTCACCCTATAAACGAAAGTGCTTTCGTTATGGACCTCTGGCCTTTTACGAGCCTTTTAAACTCATTTTCGCTTTTACTCGGGACCCCTGAACCTGAAAAAGTCCGATTAAAATAACTATCATGACTATACAGTTAAAATATCGGTCAAGGTTTCGGGTTGGAGTTTTCAACTCTCCTTGCGAAAGCACATTTGGTTTGTTCCCTGTTCATTTGAACGACATTTTATTTATTGTTTACAGATCTTACGCCCGAAGATCGACTCGCTCTCCATGACAAGACTGTTGTGATAGTTGGAAAAGATAATGAAATGTAAGTCAAATTAACCCCATGAGATATGAAATGTAAGTCAAATTAACCCCATGAGAACTACCTGCCGATTGGCCAAAAAGAAGTTTTCATTATCAATTGGACCAATCAGCAACATTGTTAGAATAATTTCACTACACAAAAAAAATTGGGGTGAATTATTTGCAAAGCTCCATTCTGATTGGTGATTAAAGTGAAGATATCATGTAATTGACCAATCAGAGGCAATGTTAGATCGACAGGTAGTGCTAAGGGGGTTAACGAGAAACAATGGCTGCAAAATGAAATGGGGGGGGGCAATTTGGCATCTATTGACCAACATATAGTATACGGTGTTTTGTGTATTCTGATGGGGGATGCAATGCCCATGTTTAGGGAGGACAACTGCATCAACCATCAGTGGCGAAGCCAATGGGCAAAGGGTGTGAAGTCTTCCCTTCTTGTCGCCCGGATGCTAGCCGCTTTGATATTTGTGTATGCCTTTTTTTGTACTTTTTAGTCCATTTTTGATTACCTTTTCTTCACATTTGCCCCTGATGGCCCTGAAAGTTGTCTTTTTTCCCCTCGTAGCATCTGAAAAAGTCCCCCGGGGGGGGGAGGGGGCCCTCCAACTTTGGAGGTGACGCGTATGTAGGGCTGTTAAGCGTCGCTGTCACCCAAAGACCCCATATTTTTGTAAGAACACATGCTCTGTCACCCGAAGACCCCTTATTTTTCCATTTGATCTGTCACGTCACCCAAAGACCCTTATTTTTTTTTTTTTTTTTATTTGAACAGCAACTTTCATTTATCACTGATTTTGTTACTTATTTTGAAAAAACAAAGAAATTTGAAGCCATTTAGAACTCAAAATTCGTGTTTGATGTTTCTGTGGTGCTGTTTCGGCTCTCACCCAAAGGTTCCATTTCCAAAAAAAGGTATTGTTCTCACCCAATGACCCCATATTCTTTACATTTTGCTCTCACCGAATGCCAAAAATCACGCTCTCACCCATTGACCCCATATTTTTTACATTTTGCTCTCACCGAATGCCCCTTACTGCGAAAGTGCCAGCCCTACACCTATATCCATTTCATATTGAAGTGCCCCCCCCCCGGAAAAAGGCCTGGCTGCACCCACCATGCTCACCCTCTTAGACCGAGTCAATATTTGACAAAGTAGCGATAAATGTGAAAAATCATGAATTAAATGTTGTTAAATAATGTTAGACCCAACAAGTTTTCAAGTTCTACTTGACAAACCGGATGATAAACACTTAATTCTTTGCAAACTTGGTATTTCCCGTGATTTTTTTAAATTAAAATCTATAGAACATCGGGTACCATAAACTTTTCTGAATCAATCAATTTATTGCAATAATCGTAATAAATCGTAGTATCAATACTGTCAATAATTCTTTACAGGACCTTTCATGTATGTACGTCATCCACCAGTGGAGCTCCTGCGCCCCTCCGCAGAACTTCCGGTAGTGGATGTTCTGCGCTCGGGGGCGCAGAGAATCCACTGGCGGAGTTGCTGCGCTCGGAAGTAAAATAATAGATTTTCGTATTATAATAACGGTGGATCATTGCTGCGCTCGGGCGCAGAACATCCACTGTCGGAGTTGATGCGCCCGGGCGCAGTCCCTTATACGTAACGGTGGATCATTGCTGCGCTCGGGCGCAGAACATCCACTGTCGGAGTTGATGCGCCCGGGCGCAGTCCCTTATACGTAACGGTGGATCATTGCTGCGCTCGGGCGCAGAGAATCCACTGTCGGAGTTGCTGCGCTCGGAAGTAAAATAATAGATTTTCGTATTATAATAACGGTGGATCATTTCTGCGCTCGGGCGCAGAACATCCACGGTCGGATCATGCGCCCGGGCGCAGTCCCTTATATGTAACGGTGGATCATTGCTGCGCTCGGGCGCAGAACATCCACTGTTGGAGTAACTGCGCTCGGAAGCAATATAATACATTTTCTTATTATAGGGCCTAATACTGGTGGATCATTTCTGCGCTCGGGGGCGCAGAACATCCACGGTCGGAGTAAATTATTTTCTTATTTTATTAATAAAAGTTCTGCGGAGGGGCGCAGGAGCTCCACTGGTGGATGACGTACATAACTCGACCTTTGGACTAGGCCTATGCTTTGCTTGAAAATAGGTACATTTGCTTGGATCATATCATATTGGACACGTTATGTACAGACCTCAAAAGCATTAACAACATTATGCCTTATATGATAGAAAATTCAACTAGAGCTAGTGTGGCTCACGAGCCACGAATATCAGGCGGTGACCTTTAATTTACCTCATTTAACCTTTGACCGTGGGTAAACTCAGGTTGACTAATCATACTCTCTCAACTCAAGGATAATTTGCATCACATTTTAGCCCAATCGGACCTTCTTTAACATTTGACCTCATTTGACCTTTCCTGACCAGTGACCTCGGATGACCTTTACTCCCAGGTGTTAGGGATCATTTTCCGCAAGTTACAGCCTGATTGGAGCAACTTTGAATTTGAATTGACCTTTGACCTTGGATGACCTTTAGGGTTTCCCCAAGTTACAGCCCGATCAGAGCAACTTACATTTTGTCCTGGCCTTTGACCTCAGATGACCGTTACGGTTTCATACTCACGGATCATTTTCTGCAAGTTACAGCCCGATCAGAGCAACTCCAAATTTGACCTGAACTTTGACCTTGGATGACCTTTACGGTTTCATACTTCCGAAGTGTCAGGGATCATTTTCTGCAGGTTCGATCGGAACAATTTTATATTTGACCTGACCTTTGACCTCAGATGACCGATTCATACTCCTGAAGTGTGAGGGATCATTTCTCCGAGTTGCACTTCAATCAGAACAATTTTAAATTTGACCTGACTTTTGACCTCAGATGACCTTTGACCTCAGATGACCTTTGCAGTTTCATACTCCTGAAATGTCAGGGATCATATCATTTCTCTGAGTTGCACTTCAATCGGAGCAATTTTAAATTTGACCTGACCTTTGACCTTGGATGACCTTTGCAGTTTCATACTCCTGAAGTGTCAGGGATCATTTCTCCGAGTTGTACTTCAATCAGAACAATTTTAAATTTGACCTGACCTTTGACCTCAAATGACCTTTGCAGTTTATACTCCTGAAGTGTCAGGGATCATATCATTTCCCCGAGTTGCACTTCAATCGGAGCAACTTTAAATTTGATCTGACCTTTGACCTCAGATGACCTTTGCAGTTTTATAGTTGCGGAAGTGTCAGGGATTGTTTTCCTTGAGTTACAGCATGATCAGATCAATATTAAGTTTGACCTGACCTTTGACCTTGGATGACCTTTGCAGTTTCATACTTGTCAAGTGTCAGGGATCATTTCCCCTGAGTTATAGTCCTCTTGCTCTATGAAAAAGGGGTGTTTATCCAGGACCAATTACTAGTAATACCCCCTTTAGTCAAATTCACTCCCAGCTGGACAAGCCCACCCCAATGATAAACCACAGTAGACACGCCAAAAGATAGAAAATTGTTATGTAATAATGGTATTATGGAATCTGCTGGCACACTTTTCACACCATGTTGATTGCTATATAATAGGGCATCAGCAGGGAAGGATAGATAAGTGGTTTCGATAGTAATTCCTTTTTTCGTAGAGCAACCAGAGTATACATCCCAATCGGAGCAACTTTAAATTTGACCTGACCTTTTACCTTAGATGACCTTTGTGGTTTTATACTCCCCGAGTGTCAGGGATCATTTTTCCCAAGTTACACCCCAAATGTCGCGGATTGTTGTCCCGCAGTTACAGCCCCATCGGAGCAACTTTAAATTTGACCTGACCTTTGAGCTCACATGACCTTTGTGGTTTCATATTACCCAAGTGTCAGGGATCATTTTCTCCAAATATAGCCCAATCGGAGCAACTTTAAATTGGACCTGACCTTTGACCTCAGATGACCTTTACCGTTTCATACTCCCCAATTGCCGGGGATTGTTTCCTAGAGTTACAGCCTCATCGGAGCAGCTTTAACATTTGACCTTTGACCTTGGATGACCTCAGATGATGTTTCATGATCCCCTTATATCAAGGATTATTTGTACTAAGTTTTAGCTTAATCGGACATATTTCACAATTTTGGTAGAAACTATAGCATCTAAATTGTAGCCTTAGTGTGTATGTATTGATTTTCATAAATACATCATGGGAAGGAATAACATTTGACCACCAAACCCCCACCGCACAAGTATTCACCATTATTGCGCAATCAGAGGCAACTATGTAGCATTTACCACATACCCTTAGTGTGTATTTTCATAAATGCATCATGGGACACCATAATTTCCTGTGATCTAAATACTATTTAACTAACCACAAAATGGGCTATTCCACTGGGCGATCTTAGACATGTCCAGTTTGGTCATTACTGTGGTTAAGATACTGTTTTAATAATACTTCGAATTTCACTATTTACTTCACTTTCTTGGAAACAATATGCTTGTTATCAAAATAGCAGACAAGCTGTCTCCCGGAACAAGTTATCTGCCAAATTGCTGCCTCTAATGATAGCTGCTTCATTACATTTTACGCAAATATTCACGCAAAATGACTCCTATTAAGCCTTACATGAACTTTGACCCCAATCTGTGGTACAACTTATTTGAAGCTTGGGTCAGCGGTTCTTCAGATCACGTTTGGTGGTCATAACATGCAGTTTAAAGTAGGAGTAGCATTTTTAAGATTCTCACAAAATGACCCTTACGTGACCTTTGACCACTATCTGTGTAGAAGTTATTAGTGGATTAAGTAGTTTAGTGCCAAAATATTAACAGTTTTGAATAAAATGGGTTTAAATTTATGAATTGTTTCTATTGACCACAAACTTAGTTATTTTGGTATAAAACTTGCTGTAATGAACAGGCGGCGGATGACATGATCGAGCCGGCAACTTGTGAAACCGCCCGGTCGTATGGCATTTTCCAATATAGTCGGTTAGTTTTGTGGGGTTCATTATCGAACCCCAACGGTTTTAGCTTGTATTTATATTATTTATCAACATAGGCCTATTTGTTTGTGATATTTCAAGCGTTTTAAAAAATTTACTGAATTTAGAGAATGCAATGCGGCCACCACCTGGTAATGAATTGATATGGATATTGTACTTAATTTAGCTATCAATCAACGATTTGTCATTTATTGATTTTCTATAATCAATAATCAGTGTTTTGTACTTGACTACTTTTTCTACTAAAACCATGGGTCAGATTTAAACAATTGCATTTTTCACAAAATTCAAAGCTAATAATAGTTAAAAGTATACATTTTTAAAATGCCCATATTGAGAGGAACAATTTGGTGTATCATTTATGCAATCAGATGTTGTTGAAAATTTGACCTCGTTTGACTTTTGATTGACCTTGAACTGCTAAACTAAGCACGTTAGATATGGCAAACTGTATATTTTTGTAATCCTTGTACCCTATCGAATAATTTGGAACCAATTTGAAACAAATCGGACCACTTTGAAATTTTGACCCCACTTGACCCCTCACGTGACCCCTACTTTTCAGGAAAAATGTTTGACCCCCAGTGACTTATAATCTGCCAATAACTCAATTTCGTCAAAATGGCACTTGATTACTTTATCTACTTGGGTCTTCTATTCAGCTTGGGTAAGTGCTTCTTGTAGCCAAGTTTGATATAAAATTGGATCGATTGAGCCCATATTTATTGGTCGAACTATGAGTTTTAAAATATTGGACGAGACGTAGTCAAGTCCAATATTTTAAAACTCATAGCGAGACCAATAAATATTGAGCGTAAAGCATCAATTTTATCAATATTATGTTTTGGATCCAATACTTTCACACACTTGGATCCATCAAAATATAATAATAATGGTCGAAATTGGTGCAAGCGTCTGGCACCATAGCGTTTTTCGGTTCTACTAAAGAAGAAAGAAGAAGATTTAGGATAAATCCGCCTGATATAATCAAGCACAAATCACGTGGTTTTATTTGAAACAAACTCATATTGACCATATAAAACGAATTAATACAGCCGTTTCTCAGCACGTGATATTGAAAATTCCCGGGCGCCGAAATTGTCCAATGCAATGACGTCCTAGTAATACATCTTTTCAAGCAAAACTTAGTCTAAAGGTCGTTTTAATAATTATTGACAGTATTGATATACTACGATTTATTACGATTATTGCACTAAATGGATTGATTCAGAAAAGTTTATATTACCCGACGTTCTACAGCTTTTTATTAAAAAAATCACGGGAAATACCAAGTTTGTAAAGAATTAACATATTAAGTGTTCATCATCAGGTTTGTCAAGGGGAACTTGAAAACTTGTTGGGTCTAACATTATTTAACAACATTTAATTCATGATTTTTCACATTTTTCGCTATTATGAAATATTGACCCAGTCTAAGAGGGGGAGCATGGCAGGTGCAGCCAGAACTTTTTTCAGATGCTATATACGAGGGGAACAAGACAACTTTCAGGGGCAAATGTGAAGAAAAGGTCAAAAACGGACACAAAAAAGGCATACAAAAATATCAAAGCGGCTAGCATCCGGGGCGACAAGAAGGGAAGACTTCACACGCTTTGCCCATTGGCTACGCCACTGATGGGTGATGCAATTTCGCACTTATACTGGGTCGTCAATGGTCGATATCCTCGACTATAGTTGATAAAGCATAAAATGTAACTTTTGTAACAACCATCCCCGGTCTCCCAGAGGAGGCTTAAAGGCATTCCTACAATGCACTATGATTGGGAAATTTGACCAATATAACCTAATTTTACAGGCAAAGTCCCCATTGCCACACACACAAAATGGTCATTTTAAAACTGCAGCCAACGAGCTAATAGTTGAGACTTAGGACTGATATTTGATTTTCTTACAGGAAACATTCATATTGTCCCACTGCATTAATTTTATTCCTAAGTCTCGAGGTTTTCAATGTTAAATAATAGGATGAAAACATCAGATATTTGCACACAATCCCAATGCAAAGTATGGTAAACTTGCCACATGTGTAGAAAAACCAGACATACCAAGGTCAGAAACCCCATTGGGTCATGGGAATGTCTTTAAACATCCTCTGCCGGTCTCCCATATATTCCAGAAAAAAATGTACTCCCCCTTCCAGAGGATTTTGAAATTTTTATAGCTTTTTTGTCTGGAATTCCAGACTTTTCAGCCCACCAACTCTTGTTTCATGCAGGAATAACTGCTTTATATAGGCGACAAAAAGTAAAGTTGATATTATTTTTACTGCGTAAGAAATCGAAAAATCATTGTTGATAGGATAAAAATTAGTTATCTCTTTTGCCTTTATTTGCATTTTCTTAATTTTATACATACACGGTTACATAGAGACTAGACTTTACGGTGCTCGGCTACGTTTTAATCAATATATCGGAATCATTAGCCTTGGAAGAGTCCAATAACAATATGTAATCAATTAAAATTATTAGCAATGTATATTTTTTTTCCTTTGATTTATTATTACATGTTGCGTAAAGCTGTAAGCCCATCACTATCCACTGCACTATCAGCACAACAATTTAGTAATTATGAAACCAAGGTTTCTATAATTCCAGGAAAAAGAACAAAAAATGTATAACCAACCTGTGAAATAATAAACCACTTTCTTGCAGTCCCGGGTGCAGTCCGAATACTATTGACTTCTTATAGACGTCTCAAAATAATTAACTAACCCCCTTAAATAATGACCATTATTCAAAAACGGCCTATTGTATTACAAATCTGTAAAATGCGTTGGAAGCAGAATTGACACGATAGCCCAGAAAAAACAATAAAACACCATTCAATTTAATATAGTGAGGTCCAGATTACAACAATACAAAAACACTCATTATATCATTACACACATTGACGTTTTTAGTTGTAAATTCATGTGAATGGTTTTTACAAGTGTCTCTTGTTACTGTTGTTATAATATTCACTTTCATATTAGTTAATATCGGGTGTGGCTTTATTCTGCTTGAATAACTGACAATTGATATTGACTGGGAATGTCGGGAAAATGATTTTCCCGACATTTTGACCCCAAATGCATGAAACAAAACGAACATTCCCATGAGAGCTGAGCAGATTTCCTTCCATTATACAGAATACAATTCAATATTTTTAATAAATACTGCAACTTTCAAATCTTGGGTTACATTGATTTAAATGTACACTGTGACGTCAATATTTAGACAATTGCTACAAATGAGGTGCCCGTTTTTGAATAATGACCATTATTTAAGGGGGGGGGGGGGTAGTTACATTTTGAGATGTTTACATATCCATAAAGTGCTGACAGTGCAGTGGATAGTGGGTAGTTTGTAATTTGACCCATTTTCTCTTTCAGAAATGTGCCTGTGAAAAGCAAGAAAGAAAAGAAGAAAAACACCTGAGACACGACAGTGCCTGAAATGGTTATTACAAAATCATCAGAACTATTTTTATCATCAGAACTGTTTTTGAAGACTATTTCACCGTTGCTTTCTTTTTTTTTTTGATATTTAGTAATGTCTAATGACAAAAAGAAGACTGGTCCAATTTTTATATTTTAATTAGACGTAAAATAACCACATCTCATATTATATTAGCGCATGAACCGAAGTCTGCGCCCGGGGAGTCTGCGGCACGCAAGCGCAGGTGCGTAGCAAGCGGGAGGACAGGGTGGACGACGTCCATGGGCCCCGGGAGTTCAGGGGCCCCGAGCACAAAAGCGAAAATTAAATAAGGGCTGATAATGGAGAGCAGGACCAGATTTACCATTGGGCCAGATGGGCCCGGGTCAAGGGCCCCCAACATTGCCCTATGCATCATTCTTTTAACCGCAATAACAGCGCGCTTCGCGCACATTCAAATAGCAAAACCCATGTTGATCTGGAGCTAAAATAGTCTGAAATTAAATTTTTTCGTGTGCTTTGCGCAACATCGGAACGAAATATGTTACTCCCCCTCTATATTATGTAAACCAAAACTTGGCCACTGACTTGAGTGCACATGCCTTCCTCAGCACGTGAGCCCGGAGCCTCCAATTTTGGCCTGGCCCAGGCCCCCATAAGGTAAATCCCGCCTTGGTTAAAAGGGCCCGTACTGCTCCTTGTCCATGGGCCCCTGATGCTCTTGCTACGCCCCTGCCGCAAGCGAGTGTTTTCTCAATCCAGGCTATAAGTCATGCGCCAGGGATATTTTTTAAGACTTTATTTTTTGGGGGGGGGTGTATATCTTCAATACGAAAGGTCAAAATATTCAAATGATGGACGACTTTTCCTCTCAGCTTCATAATTATACTTAAATACATATCAAGCTATATCATTAGATTTATAAAGTTTGTTTTGTGGACGATTAAATATCAATCGTATAAAGTAATCAATCAAATATTGCAATCAGAAACTTTCATACCGAGCCATTTCCATTTTAAAATGAACTGTTCTTGGGCAATTTGTTGACATAAAGAAGATAAATTAAGCATAAATATGTTTTCAGCTTTTATTTGAAAAATTTGTAATCATGGTAATTAAAGCAATAAAAGTTATATTGTTTTAAAAAATACTGAATTATGTAAGCTGTATTATTTAATTGGCTGTATTAATTGCGAAGAGGCAGGGCAATATAAATTGCAATAAAATTGTATTCTGAATGTGAGAAATGAATTTGGAGAAAACCTTCTGTTAATAAAATACTATGCTGAGCCTCCAGCCTGGATGGCTCACGCTCCAGTAATTTCAGATGATTGAGCTCAGTAATACATCAAAGAATGTCTTCCAATTCATGAAAACAAATAGATAATCAGCTTATCGGATTAAAAGCGTAGAGGGAAGGTCTTGCTGCTCAGCGAGTGTATGTAATTATCAGAAGGTTTTCTCCAAATTCATTCTCTAATAGAATACAATTGAATGGCTGTTGGATTAACGGGTTTTGAGAGCGCTGTTGAGAATATGGAAATTATTTCTGGAATAACAAAATTTCCTAGTGTGTTTTTTAAGTTACATTGAGCGTCGGGATTGAGCCATACCCAGCATTTAAACATTTTCTGTAAAACGTTGTGTGTTTGCTGGGGTGCCACCACTGGAAGTACTGCTACGGCGCATTCGGTATGTTGTTAACGTCAGCAAATGTGGTGTAAACAAAACAAAAATTTGCAGTCAAAATGTCACTTAGATTTTTTAATTATTTTGAATTTTGGCGCACTGAAAGCAGAGATTATAGATTCATTGGTGCAAAAAGATGCATATTTAGACCATGCACCAGATACAGCTTTTACAAGTGTGAAAGTCTTACCGTTTTAAAATTTAAGGACGTTTTGTGCATAATTTTGACATTTTTTTACTAAAACGTCGATTTCTCAGAGTTCACTTTTGAGAATATTGCGCGATTTTTGTGACAAGATACCTCGAAAAATAGGCAAGCAAAGGGTAAACTTTTTGCACTATCCTTTAGAGTACATCAAAGTCTAGGGAAGGTTTTTCATTTTTTCAAAATATTTGTTTTAAACAAAAATATACACCATTATGTGCAATTTTTAGCTTAATAGAGTGACAAAATGGCTTTTTTTTTTTGTTTTTTTCAATATTTCGAAAAAAAGACGAATTTTGGAAAAAATAAAAAAAACTTCCCTAAGTTCATGTCTCTTCTTCATGAAAAGCTCACTGAATTTTTTTTACTCCGAACGGATTTTTTTCCAAGTTGTCACAAAAAAATTGGGTTAAAAAAGTGAATTTTTGTGATTTTTTCAAAAACTTGAGATTTTTGAACAAATCTGACGTCACCATGGGATTCCTTGACTCATTTCCTTTCCAAAAATGTATAGTTTTATATACTTTGGTCATACAATTCAGAAATAATGAAGCTCGAAAAGGTCCATGTTCTCTCCCATTACTCTGCCCTTAAATTGTAAACAAAGGTAAATACTATTGAAATTAAATTACCGAAGGCACGTCACAAAAATTTCTCTAAAAACGTACGAGCTTCAAATAATTATGTGTTTTCTATAAAAGGTACATAGGCCAACTAGAAAAAGAAATGTATTTTCAATCGATCCTTACACATTAAGGGGTACTACACCCATTGATTTTTTTTTGCATTTTTTTGCATTTTGTGAAGAAACAAAAATGACAAAGTGGTATGCAAAATGAAGGGGCAAATCTTCTCGTTTTATTGGTGGCATCGGTATCAACGTAGCTTACATGCTTTTAAAAGTAGAAGCCAAATGGTGGTACATCACTGATGATTTAAATTCACTTCATTTTGGAAAGCTTACTATCAACGGATTTCGTTATAATTTTGGATATGTGTTGCTAACACATTAGGGAAATAAAGTTGATATGTAAAATGGGAATAAGTGGTTCCTGATTTCTTTTATGACTTCATGAATTTGGTGCTCCACAACTATCAAAAAAGGAACTGGTTAAAATGCTTCTATTTTCAATGTTGAGCTATATTTTGTATTTTTAACTTGCGACATTATTTCACTGAAACTTAATTAAGCCACAGGTAACAGGTTACCACGACCATACTACATCAATGTTGAACAAATTGTATTTCTTGTCACCTATACCACCATATTGGGTAGTTTTCCGTAAGCTTAACTTTTCTGATTTTGGTAACTATTTGTGACCCGGCAGCACAAATTGATTTTTATTGCCAACAATGTGGAAAAAGAAACACATGTAAAAACGTTAAAAGCTATAATTTTGTTGAAGGAGCAAAGTTTAACAAACCATAACCCCGCTTCTGGATATCGTTTGAAGTCAAATGATATACCATTTTAAGTTTATGATGTTTATTTTTAAACACGAAATAAAACAAAATTGACCAGGGGAGGAATTTACGGCTCATTCGCCGTGGACGGTCACATTTTATATATTTATTTGTGAAATCCATCTCAACTAGGCATTCTAAATTGTACTCACCATTTGCATCCCAAAGTATATTAGTATATCCACCTTGCACTTCTCGATATACAGTAAGCCAAAGAATTAAGGTACCAGTTATGTTCACCCCTGTATATCCTACATAAAGACAAATATGTCAAAATTAAAACAACCAGTCAATCCCTGAACTCTTTAGCTCTGATTTAAGACCTTATTTGTTGAAATTAGTTGAGAATTAAAGTAACGGTGATCTAAAAACTAATGAAGAAACGAAATCAAAAGTTGCACTTTTGTGTTCTAATCAATGAAAGCACAACCCTAGTTTTAACGTGCTAATCAATAGAAGCGCAGCGCTAGTTCTCTTGTTCACGAACGCTTTGTGTACAAATCAATAGGGCATTAAATGCAGCAAACTGCAACTTTGAAATTGGTATCTTCCTTGGGTTTTGGGATCGCCGTGTCTTTATTTCTTGAACAATTTCAACGAATGTGGTCTTAAATTCGAGCTAAAAGATGCAGCTATTGGCTGCTGGTTCCAATTATGACATATCTGTCTTTGTTTAGGATTACAGGAGGTGGCCATAACTGGTACCTTAATTTTTTGGCTTACTGTATATCCAGTTAAAGACAGAATATCAAAATTATGCCTCATTATGCAGTGATGTATCGTTCGAGTCCGGACTCGGACTCGAGTCCGGACTCGAGTCCACTTTTTGTTGGACTCGGACTTGGCTCGGACTCGGACACAAAAGACTCGGCTCGGCTCGGACTCGGACACAAAAGGACTCGGACTCGAAGCCGAGTCCGGTCCGAAATCCAGTCAATTTATAAATCCTTGTAAAATGTGAAATGCTTATCTAAAATGTCAAAATAGATCTCAAATTTGTTGACTTTACTTATTTGGCCATTTTCCTAATTAATTGGGGCTGACATTTAGTAGTGATATAGCATTCAAGTTGTTATTTATTTCAAAACATGAAACATCAATTGGATCTCAAATTTGATCTAAAATTTTTAGACTTTTAATTAATTGTCAATTTTCCAAATAAGTGGAGCCTTTCATGCACATCCACACATCCCTGGCACACACCAGATTATCCATTAGCTTAATATAATTATTATCATTAATTATGCACATCAGGATAATTATATCCAAGATTTGTTAATACTTTGCCTATAAGTTCCTCTCAGTGTTTACAGGTGTGGTAAAGGAACTCTCTATTCATGTGACTATACATGTGCATGGCGGAAAGTGTTCACTGCTCACACCAGTCACATTATAGTTCTTCATGTGTGCACTTTATTAGGGTGGGGAATATTAAAATGATGAACAAAAGCTATGATCATGATAACTTGAAATTCACCTCAAAAGACAATTTCTTGAAATGTTTTTCCAGTTTGCTGACTTATTTTCTGTATCAGTCAGAGTGTGAACATGGTGAATGCAACATGTAGTATTGTAATACATGCATCAAGTCAAGTGTGTACATGTAGGGCCTACATCAGGCTGGAGGCTGTCACAGTGTAAGCTTATGTAGGTAACACTGTACATAGCATACACATTTTGTGTAGCCAGGGCCATATTTACCTTTTTCATGGCCCTGGGCCAGGCTAAAATTTAGGGCACTTGCTATCTGGCTCAATGTGCTACTTTCCACCCATCCCCATCCCATGTAACATAGATTTGCTTTGATTATGATGATAGGACTCACAGTGCAGTGGGATTCATGAGTGGGAAGTGAGAGTAGATCTACTCTAGCTCTTACTTTCCTGCATGCATTTAGCCATGTACTGTATCATCGGTACCATTTTGGCACCCATGGAGTGCAGGTATGGGTCCTGGGCCATGAGTGCAGGTGCAGGGTCCATGGAGTGCGGGTATGGGTCCCAGTCCATGAGTACGAGTGCAGGTCCGAAGTCAAAATAAGGCATGAGTGCAGATGCGGGTATGGAGCCATGGAGTGCAGTGCGGAAATTGGGACTCGAGTGCGGGTACAGTTACTACAAGTCTGCACTATACTCACTGCACATTGTGTGGGACAATTTTGAAAAGATGTTTAGAATTAAAGAATTTCTGTTAGTATTATTATTATGATGATGATGACAACGATGATGATGATGATGATAATGATGATGATGTTATTTTTCTATAATGTATTTGAATACATTGCAATTCATTTACATGCTGTACACAGCCTAGTGACACTTCTCTAGTCCCTTGGTGCAAGTTCCCTGTGAGTTTACATACATGTAGTGTGCCACACACACACACAAAATACCATCACATGGCTGCTGTCTGATACAGGTGGTCTGATACATGTAGTTTTTACCTTCAGGAGTTACCATGGTTACCTGTTCATGGGTACATGTATGGGTTTTTGAAGGGGTGTGTGTACAGTTGGTTGGTTGAGTTGGGTTGAATCTTTGAAATGTTAACTTTGTGGATGGGGTGGGGTTTGGTAGGGTGGGTGGGTGTGTATAGGGAGAGTGGTGTGTGGTGTAGTGTAGTGAGTGTCCTTTGGCCAATGACCTTCTTTTTCTACAATTTTATCATCATTATGCAGAAACTTTGAAATATTCTTTTTTTTTTTTTCAGCAAATTTGAATTGTAAATTTTCAAATTAGAAACAAAATATATAATTTTGCTCCACTTTTTGAAAATAATGACCCATTTTTTCAAAATGTTATACCAAATGACCCCCTTCTTTCAAAATTTTATACCCAATTATCCCTTTTTCATTTTGTTATACCAAATGACCCATTTTTATACAAATAGGCTCCTACTATGCAATGCCAGTAGGCAGATACCAGTGTCACATTAAAGTTGAATGACCTCCCCCCCCCCCACCACCTCCGGGCATGGACTTCGCCGAGTCCGGACTCAAGCCGGACTTGGGTCTTATTTTTGTTGGACTCGGACTTGGCTCGGACTCGGCACCCCCGGACTTGGACTCGAGTCCGGACTCGGACACAAAAAGACTCGGACTTGGCTCGGACTCGGCTCGGACTCGGATACAAATGGACTCGGCTCGGCTCGGACTCGGACAAGCTGGACTCGGGTACAAGTCTGTCATTATGATATCACAGACTCTCACATGTGTATTCAAAATTGATGCTTAAATTTGACCTGAACCAATTGACCTATAACCTGACATACGGTGACCTAATAGCCTTTTCTTCTCCTAACAACACATTAAGTATTAAATTGACTAATGACTATGCATCCATTGTGTAAGTGTTTATTTAATTTATTCAGTGTTATATATTTTGCATGCACCACTAGATTTTCTATAGAGAGTATAACAAAGGATTTAATGTATTCTATTCATGTACCCTACTTGAACATGTTGAATAGAATAAATTATGGTTTGTTATGAAACACGCATCTGAGTTACTATAGGATACAGTAAACAAAAAATATATAGGGCTAAAATGACTTACTAAAATAGTTTAAAAACACTTTGTATGTAGATATATTTTATAAGTTCAAGACATGAGGTGATGAACATATTTATGTACTTCATAAATCATACTGATGAAAATCAGGGTATTATTCCCCCTTAACGTATTCACCCGCTTATTACCAGGGTGCATCGATTTTCGCGGCGTACCGCGATTTATTTCCTTTTGCTCCGCGAAATCCGAGGGTTTTTTTCGCGCAAGTCATTATGAAATGTAAACGAAAACGGCCTTTTTAAATGTCAACCTATTTTGAAGCGTCACAGTCATGTCAATCATTTGATCTTTCTGTCTCGTGCCAGTGTTGCTTACTTTCGCGTAATTTATCATCATGCGAAATGTTTGTTTTTACGCGTGTGAAAAAACTTTGAGGCATATAATTGTGTTCGGGAAGTACACAAGTGCATATAATACTAGATGGGGATGTAAAATAGTAAGGGTGAGAATAAGATTTGAAAGTGCTATCTTTCACTTTGAAGCATGGGAATCATTTAAAAGTAAAGTATGCAACCTTGTCAATGTTGGGACCTTAGATTATTAATACACAGATTGGAAATTTCCATGCCTGTGCCCTCTAAGCGTAGTCGAATTCAGCTGACGCCGGTACAGCGTACAGACCTGGCGACATCGCTTATCTTACGCGAGAAGTTTCTTTTGTGTACGCTCGCGCTGTTTGCGCTATTTTTGAGTTTGCTCACGCGGTACCTGACCTGACTTAGCGTCGACCCCTGAGGCATGGTTGGGATACTCCTGATAGAGGGCGCTTTTCAATATGCCTAAAGAGAGCGCACCACCATTAGACGCGCCATTGAAATACACAGGGAAAGACGCACTTTTGGATCGCGCTCAGCAGTTCAAAAACGTAACTCAGCTATCAAGTTTGGTATCAAATTAAAGCTAATCATGTATAGAATATTATTCTTTTAACAGAATATATTGGTGACCATCTACTTTTTTGCTATTTTGCCGCAAAGAAAAAGTGTGCAAATTTAACCTTAAAAAATCACTCAATTTTCGAAACCGGACATTGTCCAAATTCGCGCCAAAACTCCATCTCTCTGAAATAAAACATCGGGACTTTTTCTCATATTTCGTCATGTAGACACTTGTCGGAAGCAAATGAGCTGAAAATGGGCAAATTTTGACTATACGTTTTGAAAATAAAGCCGCAACAAGCTCAAATAAGCGGTGGACTATTTTAACCGAATTTCACTGGTACATAAATCGTGGAGTGATTTGGTGGTGCGCCCTCTTATAAACGTCAATAGTTATCAAAATCCAATTTTTTACTTTTTAAGGTAAACTAGAGACAGTTTCTAGTCATTTTGCAAGATTTCATCCCTCTGCGACATTCCGTTCGGAAGAAATGATGTTCCAAAAATCAGCTCAGAGTCACCAAAAGACCCAAATTTCAACATGTTCATCAACACGCAGAGTTTTGCAGATGTTGGACAGAAAATTGAATGTTTGATGCCAAAAGATACTTTCTAATTTTAATTTTTAGTTGTGAAAAGTTCAAAATGTGTGTATTCATGTTTTGAATATCTTCAATATAGGCCTATTTACATAATTATGTCAAAGTACCCCCCCTTCCTCTTTCCCTGTCTTCAAAACAAGGCCTACTGATATTGGCAATTGAAGCAAAAATACAAATTTTTTATGCGTTATTCTGATCTGGTATAAATCGACAGCAAAAACACTCACGAAAGTGTTTTTCATGCTTTTCTTAACGTCACAGACTTGTATTTTTGGATGAATTAAAAAAAATATTGCTAAAATTAATCACAAAAGTCATTTAAAGCGTTTGCGAACGAAATAAAATGATTTATTAAAACTTCCGCCCTTTTTCTATGCGCTTTTTGTACAGAAGCGCGTACACCCCCAACACACATTGAAAGCCTTTTATAAGAGAGCGCACCACCATTAGACGCGCCATTGAAATACACAGGGAAAGACGCACTTTTGGATCGCGCTCAGCAGTTCAAAAACGTAACTCAGCTATCAAGTTTGGTATCAAATTAAAGCTAATCATGTATAGAATATTATTCTTTTAACAGAATATATTGGTGACCATCTACTTTTTTTGCTATTTTGCCGCAAAGAAAAAGTGTGCAAATTTAACCTTAAAAAATCACTCAATTTTCGAAACCGGACATTGTCCAAATTCGCGCCAAAACTCCATCTCTGAAATAAAACATCGGGACTTTTTCTCATATTTCGTCATGTAGACACTTGTCGGAAGCAAATGAGCTGAAAATGGGCAAATTTTGACTATACGTTTTGAAAATAAAGCCGCAACAAGCTCAAATAAGCGGTGGACTATTTTAACCGAATTTCACTGGTACATAAATCGTGGAGTGATTTGGTGGTGCGCCCTCTTATAAACGTCAATAGTTATCAAAATCCAATTTTTTACTTTTTAAGGTAAACTAGAGACAGTTTCTAGTCATTTTGCAAGATTTCATCCCTCTGCGACATTCCGTTCGGAAGAAATGATGTTCCAAAAATCAGCTCAGAGTCACCAAAAGACCCAAATTTCAACATGTTCATCAACACGCAGAGTTTTGCAGATGTTGGACAGAAAATTGAATGTTTGATGCCAAAAGATACTTTCTAATTTTAATTTTTTAGTTGTGAAAAGTTCAAAATGTGTGTATTCATGTTTTGAATATCTTCAATATAGGCCTATTTACATAATTATGTCAAAGTACCCCCCCCCCCTTCCTCTTTCCCTGTCTTCAAAACAAGGCCTACTGATATTGGCAATTGAAGCAAAAATACAAATTTTTTATGCGTTATTCTGATCTGGTATAAATCGACAGCAAAAACACTCACGAAAGTGATTTTTCATGCTTTTCTTAACGTCACAGACTTGTATTTTTTTTTTTTTTTTAAAAAAAATATTGCTAAAATTAATCACAAAAGTCATTTAAAGCGTTTGCGAACGAAATAAAATGATTTATTAAAACTTCCGCCCTTTTTCTATGCGCTTTTTGTACAGAAGCGCGTACACCTAACACACATTGAAAGCCTTTTATAAGAGAGCGCACCACCATTAGACGCGCCATTGAAATACACAGGGAAAGACGCACTTTTGGATCGCGCTCAGCAGTTCAAAAACGTAACTCAGCTATCAAGTTTGGTATCAAATTAAAGCTAATCATGTATAGAATATTATTCTTTTAACAGAATATATTGGTGACCATCTACTTTTTTTTGCTATTTTGCCGCAAAGAAAAAGTGTGCAAATTTAACCTTAAAAATCACTCAATTTTCGAAACCGGACATTGTCCAAATTCGCGCCAAAACTCCATCTCTGAAATAAAACATCGGGACTTTTTCTCATATTTCGTCATGTAGACACTTGTCGGAAGCAAATGAGCTGAAAATGGGCAAATTTTGACTATACGTTTTGAAAATAAAGCCGCAACAAGCTCAAATAAGCGGTGGACTATTTTAACCGAATTTCACTGGTACATAAATCGTGGAGTGATTTGGTGGTGCGCCCTCTTATAAACGTCAATAGTTATCAAAATCCAATTTTTTACTTTTTAAGGTAAACTAGAGACAGTTTCTAGTCATTTTGCAAGATTTCATCCCTCTGCGACATTCCGTTCGGAAGAAATGATGTTCCAAAAATCAGCTCGGAGTCACCAAAAGACCCAAATTTCAACCTGTTCATCAACACGCAGAGTTTTGCAGATGTTGGACAGAAAATTGAATGTTTGATGCCAAAAGATACTTTCTAATTTTAATTTTTAGTTGTGAAAAGTTCAAAATGTGTGTATTCATGTTTTGAATATCTTCAATATAGGCCTATTTACATAATTATGTCAAAAAACCCCCCCTTCCTCTTTCCCTGTCTTCAAAACAAGGCCTACTGATATTGGCAATTGAAGCAAAAATACAAATTTTTTATGCGTTATTCTGATCTGGTATAAATCGACAGCAAAAACACTCACGAAAGTGATTTTTCATGCTTTTCTTAACGTCACAGACTTGTATTTTTTTTAAAAAATTAAAAAAAATATTGCTAAAATTAATCACAAAAGTCATTTAAAGCGTTTGCGAACGAAATAAAATGATTTATTAAAACTTCCGCCCTTTTTCTATGCGCTTTTTGTACAGAAGCGCGTACACCCCCAACACACATTGAAAGCCTTTTATAAGAGAGCGCACCACCATTAGACGCGCCATTGAAATACACAGGGAAAGACGCACTTTTGGATCGCGCTCAGCAGTTCAAAAACGTAACTCAGCTATCAAGTTTGGTATCAAATTAAAGCTAATCATGTATAGAATATTATTCTTTTAACAGAATATATTGGTGACCATCTACTTTTTTTGCTATTTTGCCGCAAAGAAAAAGTGTGCAAATTTAACCTTAAAAAATCACTCAATTTTCGAAACCGGACATTGTCCAAATTCGCGCCAAAACTCCATCTCTGAAATAAAACATCGTGACTTTTTCTCATATTTCGTCATGTAGACACTTGTCGGAAGCAAATGAGCTGAAAATGGGCAAATTTTGACTATACGTTTTGAAAATAAAGCCGCAACAAGCTCAAATAAGCGGTGGACTATTTTAACCGAATTTCACTGGTACATAAATCGTGGAGTGATTTGGTGGTGCGCCCTCTTATAAACGTCAATAGTTATCAAAATCCAATTTTTTACTTTTTAAGGTAAACTAGAGACAGTTTCTAGTCATTTTGCAAGATTTCATCCCTCTGCGACATTCCGTTCGGAAGAAATGATGTTCCAAAAATCAGCTCAGAGTCACCAAAAGACCCAAATTTCAACATGTTCATCAACACGCAGAGTTTTGCAGATGTTGGACAGAAAATTGAATGTTTGATGCCAAAAGATACTTTCTAATTTTAATTTTTTAGTTGTGAAAAGTTCAAAATGTGTGTATTCATGTTTTGAATATCTTCAATATAGGCCTATTTACATAATTATGTCAAAGTACCCCCCCTTCCTCTTTCCCTGTCTTCAAAACAAGGCCTACTGATATTGGCAATTGAAGCAAAAATACAAATTTTTTATGCGTTATTCTGATCTGGTATAAATCGACAGCAAAACACTCACGAAAGTGATTTTTCATGCTTTTCTTAACGTCACAGACTTGTATTTTTTTTTTTATTTTTAAAAAAAATATTGCTAAAATTAATCACAAAAGTCATTTAAAGCGTTTGCGAACGAAATAAAATGATTTATTAAAACTTCCGCCCTTTTTCTATGCGCTTTTTGTACAGAAGCGCGTACACCCCAACACACATTGAAAGCCTTTTATAAGAGAGCGCACCACCATTAGACGCGCCATTGAAATACACAGGGAAAGACGCACTTTTGGATCGCGCTCAGCAGTTCAAAAACGTAACTCAGCTATCAAGTTTGGTATCAAATTAAAGCTAATCATGTATAGAATATTATTCTTTTAACAGAATATATTGGTGTCCATCTACTTTTTTTGCTATTTTGCCGCAAAGAAAAAGTGTGCAAATTTAACCTTAAAAAAACACTCAATTTTCGAAACCGGACATTGTCCAAATTAGCGCCAAAACTCCATCTCTGAAATAAAACATCAGGACTTTTCTCATATTTCGTCATGTAGACACTTGTCGGAAGCAAATGAGCTGAAAATGGGCAAATTTTGACTATACGTTTTGAAAATAAAGCCGCAACAAGCTCAAATAAGCGGTGGACTATTTTAACCGAATTTCACTGGTACATAAATCGTGGAGTGATTTGGTGGTGCGCCCTCTTATAAACGTCAATAGTTATCAAAATCCAATTTTTTACTTTTTAAGGTAAACTAGAGACAGTTTCTAGTCATTTTGCAAGATTTCATCCCTCTGCGACATTCCGTTCGGAAGAAATGATGTTCCAAAAATCAGCTCGAGTCACCAAAAGACCCAAATTTCAACATGTTCATCAACACGCAGAGTTTTGCAGATGTTGGACAGAAAATTGAATGTTTGATGCCAAAAGATACTTTCTAATTTTAATTTTTTAGTTGTGAAAAGTTCAAAATGTGTGTATTCATGTTTTGAATATCTTCAATATAGGCCTATTTACATAATTATGTCAAAGTACCCCCCCCCTCCTCTTTCCCTGTCTTCAAAACAAGGCCTACTGATATTGGCAATTGAAGCAAAAATACAAATTTTTATGCGTTATTCTGATCTGGTATAAATCGACAGCAAAAACACTCACGAAAGTGATTTTTCATGCTTTTCTTAACGTCACAGACTTGTATTTTTTGGATGAATTAAAAAAAAATATTGCTAAAATTAATCACAAAAGTCATTTAAAGCGTTTGCGAACGAAATAAAATGATTTATTAAAACTTCCGCCCTTTTTCTATGCGCTTTTTGTACAGAAGCGCGTACACCCCCAACACACATTGAAAGCCTTTTATAAGAGAGCGCACCACCATTAGACGCGCCATTGAAATACACAGGAAAGACGCACATTTGTATCGCGCTCAGCAGTTCAAAAACGTAACTCAGCTATCAAGTTTGGTATCAAATTAAAGCTAATCATGTATAGAATATTATTCTTTTAACAGAATATATTGGTGACCAGCTACTTTTTTTGCTATTTTGCCGCAAAGAAAAAGTGTGCAAATTTAACCTTAAAAATCACTCAATTTTCGAAACCGGACATTGTCCAAATTCGCGCCAAAACTCCATCTCTGAAATAAAACATCGGGACTTTTTCTCATATTTCGTCATGTAGACACTTGTCGGAAGCAAATGAGCTGAAAATGGGCAAATTTTGACTATACGTTTTGAAAATAAAGCCGCAACAAGCTCAAATAAGCGGTGGACTATTTTAACCGAATTTCACTGGTACATAAATCGTGGAGTGATTTGGTGGTGCGCCCTCTTATAAACGTCAATAGTTATCAAAATCCAATTTTTTACTTTTTAAGGTAAACTAGAGACAGTTTCTAGTCATTTTGCAAGATTTCATCCCTCTGCGACATTCCGTTCGGAAGAAATGATGTTCCAAAAATCAGCCCGGGGTCACCAAAAGACCCAAATTTCAACATGTTCATCAACACGCAGAGTTTTGCAGATGTTGGACAGAAAATTGAATGTTTGATGCCAAAAGATACTTTCTAATTTTAATTTTTTAGTTGTGAAAAGTTCAAAATGTGTGTATTCATGTTTTGAATATCTTCAATATAGGCCTATTTACATAATTATGTCAAAGTACCCCCCCCTTCCTCTTTCCCTGTCTTCAAAACAAGGCCTACTGATATTGGCAATTGAAGCAAAAATACAAATTTTTATGCGTTATTCTGATCTGGTATAAATCGACAGCAAAAACACTCACGAAAGTGATTTTTCATGCTTTTCTTAACGTCACAGACTTGTATTTTTTGGATGAATTTAAAAAAAATATTGCTAAAATTAATCACAAAAGTCATTTAAAGCGTTTGCGAACGAAATAAAATGATTTATTAAAACTTCCGCCCTTTTTCTATGCGCTTTTTGTACAGAAGCGCGTACACCTAACACACATTGAAAGCCTTTTATAAGAGAGCGCACCACCATTAGACGCGCCATTGAAATACACAGGGAAAGACGCACTTTTGGATCGCGCTCAGCAGTTCAAAAACGTAACTCAGCTATCAAGTTTGGTATCAAATTAAAGCTAATCATGTATAGAATATTATTCTTTTAACAGAATATATTGGTGACCATCTACTTTTTTTGCTATTTTGCCGCAAAGAAAAAGTGTGCAAATTTAACCTTAAAAATCACTCAATTTTCGAAACCGGACATTGTCCAAATTCGCGCCAAAACTCCATCTCTGAAATAAAACATCGGGACTTTTTCTCATATTTCGTCATGTAGACACTTGTCGGAAGCAAATGAGCTGAAAATGGGCAAATTTTGACTATACGTTTTGAAAATAAAGCCGCAACAAGCTCAAATAAGCGGTGGACTATTTTAACCGAATTTCACTGGTACATAAATCGTGGAGTGATTTGGTGGTGCGCCCTCTTATAAACGTCAATAGTTATCAAAATCCAATTTTTACTTTTTAAGGTAAACTAGAGACAGTTTCTAGTCATTTTGCAAGATTTCATCCCTCTGCGACATTCCGTTCGGAAGAAATGATGTTCCAAAAATCAGCTCGGAGTCACCAAAAGACCCAAATTTCAACATGTTCATCAACACGCAGAGTTTTGCAGATGTTGGACAGAAAATTGAATGTTTGATGCCAAAAGATACTTTCTAATTTTAATTTTTTAGTTGTGAAAAGTTCAAAATGTGTGTATTCATGTTTTGAATATCTTCAATATAGGCCTATTTACATAATTATGTCAAAGTACCCCCCCTTCCTCTTTCCCTGTCTTCAAAACAAGGCCTACTGATATTGGCAATTGAAGCAAAAATACAAATGGTTTATGCGTTATTCTGATCTGGTATAAATCGACAGCAAAAACACTCACGAAAGTGATTTTTCATGCTTTTCTTAACGTCACAGACTTGTATTTTTGGATGAATTAAAAAAAATATTGCTAAAATTAATCACAAAAGTCATTTAAAGCGTTTGCGAACGAAATAAAATGATTTATTAAAACTTCCGCCCTTTTTCTATGCGCTTTTTGTACAGAAGCGCGTACACCCCCAACACACATTGAAAGCCTTTTATAAGAGAGCGCACCACCATTAGACGCGCCATTGAAATACACAGAGAAAGACGCACTTTTGGATCGCGCTCAGCAGTTCAAAAACGTAACTCAGCTATCAAGTTTGGTATCAAATTAAAGCTAATCATGTATAGAATATTATTCTTTTAACAGAATATATTGGTGACCATCTACTTTTTTTGCTATTTTGCCGCAAAGAAAAAGTGTGCAAATTTAACCTTAAAAAATCACTCAATTTTCGAAACCGGACATTGTCCAAATTCGCGCCAAAACTCCATCTCTGAAATAAAACATCGGGACTTTTTCTCATATTTCGTCATGTAGACACTTGTCGGAAGCAAATGAGCTGAAAATGGGCAAATTTTGACTATACGTTTTGAAAATAAAGCCGCAACAAGCTCAAATAAGCGGTGGACTATTTTAACCGAATTTCACTGGTACATAAATCGTGGAGTGATTTGGTGGTGCGCCCTCTTATAAACGTCAATAGTTATCAAAATCCAATTTTTTACTTTTTAAGGTAAACTAGAGACAGTTTCTAGTCATTTTGCAAGATTTCATCCCTCTGCGACATTCCGTTCGGAAGAAATGATGTTCCAAAAATCAGCTCAGAGTCACCAAAAGACCCAAATTTCAACATGTTCATCAACACGCAGAGTTTTGCAGATGTTGGACAGAAAATTGAATGTTTGATGCCAAAAGATACTTTCTAATTTTAATTTTTTAGTTGTGAAAAGTTCAAAATGTGTGTATTCATGTTTTGAATATCTTCAATATAGGCCTATTTACATAATTATGTCAAAGTACCCCCCCTTCCTCTTTCCCTGTCTTCAAAACAAGGCCTACTGATATTGGCAATTGAAGCAAAAATACAAATTTTTATGCGTTATTCTGATCTGGTATAAATCGACAGCAAAAACACTGACGAAAGTGATTTTTCATGCTTTTCTTAACGTCACAGACTTGTATTTTTGGATGAATTAAAAAAAATATTGCTAAAATTAATCACAAAAGTCATTTAAAGCGTTTGCGAACGAAATAAAATGATTTATTAAAACTTCCGCCCTTTTTCTATGCGCTTTTTGTACAGAAGCGCGTACACCCCCAACACACATTGAAAGCCTTTTATAAGAGAGCGCACCACCATTAGACGCGCCATTGAAATACACAGGAAAGACGCACTTTTGGATCGCGCTCAGCAGTTCAAAAACGTAACTCAGCTATCAAGTTTGGTATCAAATTAAAGCTAATCATGTATAGAATATTATTCTTTTAACAGAATATATTGGTGACCATCTACTTTTTTTGCTATTTTGCCGCAAAGAAAAAGTGTGCAAATTTAACCTTAAAAATCACTCAATTTTCGAAACCGGACATTGTCCAAATTCGCGCCAAAACTCCATCTCTGAAATAAAACATCGGGATTTTCTCATATTTCGTCATGTAGACACTTGTCGGAAGCAAATGAGCTGAAAATGGGCAAATTTTGACTATACGTTTTGAAAATAAAGCCGCAACAAGCTCAAATAAGCGGTGGACTATTTTAACCGAATTTCACTGGTACATAAATCGTGGAGTGATTTGGTGGTGCGCCCTCTTATAAACGTCAATAGTTATCAAAATCCAATTTTTTACTTTTTAAGGTAAACTAGAGACAGTTTCTAGTCATTTTGCAAGATTTCATCCCTCTGCGACATTCCGTTCGGAAGAAATGATGTTCCAAAAATCAGCCGGGGTCACCAAAAGACCCAAATTTCAACATGTTCATCAACACGCAGAGTTTTGCAGATGTTGGACAGAAAATTGAATGTTTGATGCCAAAAGATACTTTCTAATTTTAATTTTTTAGTTGTGAAAAGTTCAAAATGTGTGTATTCATGTTTTGAATATCTTCAATATAGGCCTATTTACATAATTATGTCAAAGGCCCCCCCCCTTCCTCTTTCCCTGTCTTCAAAACAAGGCCTACTGATATTGGCAATTGAAGCAAAAAAAAAAATTTTTTATGCGTTATTTTGATCTGGTATAAATAGACAGCAAAAACACTCACGAAAGTGATTTTTCATGCTTTTCTTAACGTCACAGACTTGTATTTTTGGATGAATTAAAAAAATATTGCTAAAATTAATCACAAAAGTCATTTAAAGCGTTTGCGAACGAAATAAAATGATTTATTAAAACTTCCGCCCTTTTTCTATGCGCTTTTTGTACAGAAGCGCGTACACCCCCAACACACATTGAAAGCCTTTTATAAGAGAGCGCACCACCATTAGACGCGCCATTGAAATACACAGGAAAGACGCACTTTTGGATCGCGCTCAGCAGTTCAAAAACGTAACTCAGCTATCAAGTTTGGTATCAAATTAAAGCTAATCATGTATAGAATATTATTCTTTTAACAGAATATATTGGTGACCATCTACTATTTTTTGCTATTTTGCCGCAAAGAAAAAGTGTGCAAATTTAACCTTAAAAAATCACTCAATTTTCGAAACCGGACATTGTCCAAATTCGCGCCAAAACTCCATCTCTGAAATAAAACATCGGGACTTTTTCTCATATTTCGTCATGTAGACACTTGTCGGAAGCAAATGAGCTGAAAATGGGCAAATTTTGACTATACGTTTTGAAAATAAAGCCGCAACAAGCTCAAATAAGCGGTGGACTATTTTAACCGAATTTCACTGGTACATAAATCGTGGAGTGATTTGGTGGTGCGCCCTCTTATAAACGTCAATAGTTATCAAAATCCAATTTTTTACTTTTTAAGGTAAACTAGAGACAGTTTCTAGTCATTTTGCAAGATTTCATCCCTCTGCGACATTCCGTTCGGAAGAAATGATGTTCCAAAAATCAGCTCAGAGTCACCAAAAGACCCAAATTTCAACATGTTCATCAACACGCAGAGTTTTGCAGATGTTGGACAGAAAATTGAATGTTTGATGCCAAAAGATACTTTCTAATTTTAATTTTTTAGTTGTGAAAAGTTCAAAATGTGTGTATTCATGTTTTGAATATCTTCAATATAGGCCTATTTACATAATTATGTCAAAGTACCCCCCCTTCCTCTTTCCCTGTCTTCAAAACAAGGCCTACTGATATTGGCAATTGAAGCAAAAATACAAATTTTTATGCGTTATTCTGATCTGGTATAAATCGACAGCAAAAACACTCACGAAAGTGATTTTTCATGCTTTTCTTAACGTCACAGACTTGTATTTTTGGATGAATTAAAAAAATATTGCTAAAATTAATCACAAAAGTCATTTAAAGCGTTTGCGAACGAAATAAAATGATTTATTAAAACTTCCGCCCTTTTTCTATGCGCTTTTTGTACAGAAGCGCGTACACCCCCAACACACATTGAAAGCCTTTTATAAGAGAGCGCACCACCATTAGACGCGCCATTGAAATACACAGGGAAAGACGCACTTTTGGATCGCGCTCAGCAGTTCAAAAACGTAACTCAGCTATCAAGTTTGGTATCAAATTAAAGCTAATCATGTATAGAATATTATTCTTTTAACAGAATATATTGGTGACCATCTACTTTTTTTGCTATTTTGCCGCAAAGAAAAAGTGTGCAAATTTAACCTTAAAAAATCACTCAATTTTCGAAACCGGACATTGTCCAAATTCGCGCCAAAACTCCATCTCTGAAATAAAACATCGGGACTTTTTCTCATATTTCGTCATGTAGACACTTGTCGGAAGCAAATGAGCTGAAAATGGGCAAATTTTGACTATACGTTTTGAAAATAAAGCCGCAACAAGCTCAAATAAGCGGTGGACTATTTTAACCGAATTTCACTGGTACATAAATCGTGGAGTGATTTGGTGGTGCGCCCTCTTATAAACGTCAATAGTTATCAAAATCCAATTTTTTTTTTTTTTTTGTAAACTAGAGACAGTTTCTAGTTATTTTGCAAGATTTCATCCCTCTGCGACATTCCGTTCGGAAGAAATGATGTTCCAAAAATCAGCTCAGAGTCACCAAAAGACCCAAATTTCAACATGTTCATCAACACGCAGAGTTTTGCAGATGTTGGACAGAAAATTGAATGTTTGATGCCAAAAGATACTTTCTAATTTTAATTTTTAGTTGTGAAAAGTTCAAAATGTGTGTATTCATGTTTTGAATATCTTCAATATAGGCCTATTTACATAATTATGTCAAAGTACCCCCCCCTTCCTCTTTCCCTGTCTTCAAAACAAGGCCTACTGATATTGGCAATTGAAGCAAAAATACAAATTTTTATGCGTTATTCTGATCTGGTATAAATCGACAGCAAAAACACTCACGAAAGTGATTTTTCATGCTTTTCTTAACGTCACAGACTTGTATTTTTGGATGAATTAAAAAAAATATTGCTAAAATTAATCACACAAGTCATTTACAGCGTTTGCGAACGAAATAACATGATTTATTAAAACTTCCGCCCTTTTTCTATGCTCTTTTTGTACAGAAGCGCGTACACCCCAACACACATTGAAAGCCTTTTATAAGAGAGCGCACCACCATTAGACGCGCCATTGAAATACACAGGAAAGACGCACTTTTGGATCGCGCTCAGCAGTTCAAAAACGTAACTCAGCTATCAAGTTTGGTATCAAATTAAAGCTAATCATGTATAGAATATTATTCTTTTAACAGAATATATTGGTGACCATCTACTTTTTTTGCTATTTTGCCGCAAAGAAAAAGTGTGCAAATTTAACCTTAAAAATCACTCAATTTTCGAAACCGGACATTGTCCAAATTCGCGCCAAAACTCCATCTCTGAAATAAAACATCGGGACTTTTTCTCATATTTCGTCATGTAGACACTTGTCGGAAGCAAATGAGCTGAAAATGGGCAAATTTTGACTATACGTTTTGAAAATAAAGCCGCAACAAGCTCAAATAAGCGGTGGACTATTTTAACCGAATTTCACTGGTACATAAATCGTGGAGTGATTTGGTGGTGCGCCCTCTTATAAACGTCAATAGTTATCAAAATCCAATTTTTTACTTTTTAAGGTAAACTAGAGACAGTTTCTAGTCATTTTGCAAGATTTCATCCCTCTGCGACATTCCGTTCGGAAGAAATGATGTTCCAAAAATCAGCTCGAGTCACCAAAAGACCCAAATTTCAACATGTTCATCAACACGCAGAGTTTTGCAGATGTTGGACAGAAAATTGAATGTTTGATGCCAAAAGATACTTTCTAATTTTAATTTTTTAGTTGTGAAAAGTTCAAAATGTGTGTATTCATGTTTTGAATATCTTCAATATAGGCCTATTTACATAATTATGTCAAAGTACCCCCCCTTCCTCTTTCCCTGTCTTCAAAACAAGGCCTACTGATATTGGCAATTGAAGCAAAAATACAAATTTTTATGCGTTATTCTGATCTGATATAAATCGACAGCAAAAACACTCACGAAAGTGATTTTTCATGCTTTTCTTAACGTCACAGACTTGTATTTTTTGGATTAATTAAAAAAAATATTGCTAAAATTAATCACAAAAGTCATTTAAAGCGTTTGCGAACGAAATAAAATGATTTATTAAAACTTCCGCCCTTTTTCTATGCGCTTTTTGTACAGAAGCGCGTACACCCCCAACACACATTGAAAGCCTTTTATAAGAGAGCGCACCACCATTAGACGCGCCATTGAAATACACAGGAAAGACGCACTTTTGGATCGCGCTCAGCAGTTCAAAAACGTAACTCAGCTATCAAGTTTGGTATCAAATTAAAGCTAATCATGTATAGAATATTATTCTTTTAACAGAATATATTGGTGACCATCTACTTTTTTTGCTATTTTGCCGCAAAGAAAAAGTGTGCAAATTTAACCTTAAAACATCACTCAATTTTCGAAACCGGACATTGTCCAAATTCGCGCCAAAACTCCATCTCTGAAATAAAACATCGGGACTTTTTCTCATATTTCGTCATGTAGACACTTGTCGGAAGCAAATGAGCTGAAAATGGGCAAATTTTGACTATACGTTTTGAAAATAAAGCCGCAACAAGCTCAAATAAGCGGTGGACTATTTTAACCGAATTTCACTGGTACATAAATCGTGGAGTGATTTGGTGGTGCGCCCTCTTATAAACGTCAATAGTTATCAAAATCCAATTTTTTACTTTTTAAGGTAAACTAGAGACAGTTTCTAGTCATTTTGCAAGATTTCATCCCTCTGCGACATTCCGTTCGGAAGAAATGATGTTCCAAAAATCAGCTCGGAGTCACCAAAAGACCCAAATTTCAACATGTTCATCAACACGCAGAGTTTTGCAGATGTTGGACAGAAAATTGAATGTTTGATGCCAAAAGATACTTTCTAATTTTAATTTTTTAGTTGTGAAAAGTTCAAAATGTGTGTATTCATGTTTTGAATATCTTCAATATAGGCCTATTTACATAATTATGTCAAAGTACCCCCCTTCCTCTTTCCCTGTCTTCAAAACAAGGCCTACTGATATTGGCAATTGAAGCAAAAATACAAAAATTTTATGCGTTAATATAATCTGGTATAAAAATACAGAAAAAACACTCACGAAAGTGATTTTTCATGCTTTTCTTAACGTCACAGACTTGTATTTTTGGATGAATTAAAAAAAATATTGCTAAAATTAATCACAAAAGTCATTTAAAGCGTTTGCGAACGAAATAAAATGATTTATTAAAACTTCCGCCCTTTTTCTATGCGCTTTTTGTACAGAAGCGCGTACACCCCCAACACACATTGAAAGCCTTTTATAAGAGAGCGCACCACCATTAGACGCGCCATTGAAATACACAGGGAAAGACGCACTTTTGGATCGCGCTCAGCAGTTCAAAAACGTAACTCAGCTATCAAGTTTGGTATCAAATTAAAGCTAATCATGTATAGAATATTATTCTTTTAACAGAATATATTGGTGACCATCTACTTTTTTTGCTATTTTGCCGCAAAGAAAAAGTGTGCAAATTTAACCTTAAAAATCACTCAATTTTCGAAACCGGACATTGTCCAAATTCGCGCCAAAACTCCATCTCTGAAATAAAACATCGGGACTTTTTCTCATATTTCGTCATGTAGACACTTGTCGGAAGCAAATGAGCTGAAAATGGGCAAATTTTGACTATACGTTTTGAAAATAAAGCCGCAACAAGCTCAAATAAGCGGTGGACTATTTTAACCGAATTTCACTGGTACATAAATCGTGGAGTGATTTGGTGGTGCGCCCTCTTATAAACGTCAATAGTTATCAAAATCCAATTTTTTACTTTTTAAGGTAAACTAGAGACAGTTTCTAGTCATTTTGCAAGATTTCATCCCTCTGCGACATTCCGTTCGGAAGAAATGATGTTCCAAAAATCAGCTCGAGTCACCAAAAGACCCAAATTTCAACATGTTCATCAACACGCAGAGTTTTGCAGATGTTGGACAGAAAATTGAATGTTTGATGCCAAAAGATACTTTCTAATTTTAATTTTTTAGTTGTGAAAAGTTCAAAATGTGTGTATTCATGTTTTGAATATCTTCAATATAGGCCTATTTACATAATTATGTCAAAGTACCCCCCCCTTCCTCTTTCCCTGTCTTCAAAACAAGGCCTACTGATATTGGCAATTGAAGCAAAAAGACAAATTTTTTATGCGTTATTCTGATCTGGTATAAATCGACAGCAAAAACACTCACGAAAGTGATTTTTCATGCTTTTCTTAACGTCACAGACTTGTATTTTTGGATGAATTAAAAAAAATATTGCTAAAATTAATCACAAAAGTCATTTAAAGCGTTTGCGAACGAAATAAAATGATTTATTAAAACTTCCGCCCTTTTTCTATGCGCTTTTTGTACAGAAGCGCGTACACCCCCAACACACATTGAAAGCCTTTTATAAGAGAGCGCACCACCATTAGACGCGCCATTGAAATACACAGGGAAAGACGCACTTTGGATCGCGCTCAGCAGTTCAAAAACGTAACTCAGCTATCAAGTTTGGTATCAAATTAAAGCTAATCATGTATAGAATATTATTCTTTTAACAGAATATATTGGTGACCATCTACTTTTTTTGCTATTTTGCCGCAAAGAAAAAGTGTGCAAATTTAACCTTAAAAAATCACTCAATTTTCGAAACCGGACATTGTCCAAATTCGCGCCAAAACTCCATCTCTGAAATAAAACATCGGGACTTTTTCTCATATTTCGTCATGTAGACACTTGTCGGAAGCAAATGAGCTGAAAATGGGCAAATTTTGACTATACGTTTTGAAAATAAAGCCGCAACAAGCTCAAATAAGCGGTGGACTATTTTAACCGAATTTCACTGGTACATAAATCGTGGAGTGATTTGGTGGTGCGCCCTCTTATAAACGTCAATAGTTATCAAAATCCAATTTTTACTTTTTAAGGTAAACTAGAGACAGTTTCTAGTCATTTTGCAAGATTTCATCCCTCTGCGACATTCCGTTCGGAAGAAATGATGTTCCAAAAATCAGCTCAGAGTCACCAAAAGACCCAAATTTCAACATGTTCATCAACACGCAGAGTTTTGCAGATGTTGGACAGAAAATTGAATGTTTGATGCCAAAAGATACTTTCTAATTTTAATTTTTTAGTTGTGAAAAGTTCAAAATGTGTGTATTCATGTTTTGAATATCTTCAATATAGGCCTATTTACATAATTATGTCAAAGTACCCCCCCCTCCTCTTTCCCTGTCTTCAAAACAAGGCCTACTGATATTGGCAATTGAAGCAAAAATAAAAAATTTTTATGCGTTATTCTGATCTGGTATAAATCGACAGCAAAAACACTCACGAAAGTGATTTTTCATGCTTTTCTTAACGTCACAGACTTGTATTTTTTGGATGAATTTAAAAAAAATATTGCTAAAATTAATCACAAAAGTCATTTAAAGCGTTTGCGAACGAAATAAAATGATTTATTAAAACTTCCGCCCTTTTTCTATGCGCTTTTTGTACAGAAGCGCGTACACCCCCAACACACATTGAAAGCCTTTTATAAGAGAGCGCACCACCATTAGACGCGCCATTGAAATACACAGGGAAAGACGCACTTTTGGATCGCGCTCAGCAGTTCAAAAACGTAACTCAGCTATCAAGTTTGGTATCAAATTAAAGCTAATCATGTATAGAATATTATTCTTTTAACAGAATATATTGGTGACCATCTACTTTTTTTGCTATTTTGCCGCAAAGAAAAAGTGTGCAAATTTAACCTTAAAAATCACTCAATTTTCGAAACCGGACATTGTCCAAATTCGCGCCAAAACTCCATCTCTGAAATAAAACATCGGGACTTTTTCTCATATTTCGTCATGTAGACACTTGTCGGAAGCAAATGAGCTGAAAATGGGCAAATTTTGACTATACGTTTTGAAAATAAAGCCGCAACAAGCTCAAATAAGCGGTGGACTATTTTAACCGAATTTCACTGGTACATAAATCGTGGAGTGATTTGGTGGTGCGCCCTCTTATAAACGTCAATAGTTATCAAAATCCAATTTTTTACTTTTTAAGGTAAACTAGAGACAGTTTCTAGTCATTTTGCAAGATTTCATCCCTCTGCGACATTCCGTTCGGAAGAAATGATGTTCCAAAATCAGCTCGAGTCACCAAAAGACCCAAATTTCAACATGTTCATCAACACGCAGAGTTTTGCAGATGTTGGACAGAAAATTGAATGTTTGATGCCAAAAGATACTTTCTAATTTTAATTTTTAGTTGTGAAAAGTTCAAAATGTGTGTATTCATGTTTTGAATATCTTCAATATAGGCCTATTTACATAATTATGTCAAAGTACCCCCCCTTCCTCTTTCCCTGTCTTCAAAACAAGGCCTACTGATATTGGCAATTGAAGCAAAAAGACAAATTTTTATGCGTTATTCTGATCTGGTATAAATCGACAGCAAAAACACTCACGAAAGTGATTTTTCATGCTTTTCTTAACGTCACAGACTTGTATTTTTTGGATGAATTAAAAAAAATATTGCTAAAATTAATCACAAAAGTCATTTAAAGCGTTTGCGAACGAAATAAAATGATTTATTAAAACTTCCGCCCTTTTTCTATGCGCTTTTTGTACAGAAGCGCGTACACCCCCAACAACACACATTGAAAGCCTTTTATAAGAGAGCGCACCACCATTAGACGCGCCATTGAAATACACAGGAAAGACGCACTTTTGGATCGCGCTCAGCAGTTCAAAAACGTAACTCAGCTATCAAGTTTGGTATCAAATTAAAGCTAATCATGTATAGAATATTATTCTTTCAACAGAATATATTGGTGACCATCTACTTTTTTTGCTATTTTGCCGCAAAGAAAAAAGTGTGCAAATTTAACCTTAAAAATCACTCAATTTTCGAAACCGGACATTGTCCAAATTCGCGCCAAAACTCCATCTCTGAAATAAAACATCGGGACTTTTTCTCATCATTTCGTCATGTAGACACTTGTCGGAAGCAAATGAGCTGAAAATGGGCAAATTTTGACTATACGTTTTGAAAATAAAGCCGCAACAAGCTCAAATAAGCGGTGGACTATTTTAACCGAATTTCACTGGTACATAAATCGTGGAGTGATTTGGTGGTGCGCCCTCTTATAAACGTCAATAGTTATCAAAATCCAATTTTTTACTTTTTAAGGTAAACTAGAGACAGTTTCTAGTCATTTTGCAAGATTTCATCCGTCTGCGACATTCCGTTCGGAAGAAATGATGTTCCAAAAATCAGCTCAGGTCACCAAAAGACCCAAATTTCAACATGTTCATCAACACGCAGAGTTTTGCAGATGTTGGACAGAAAATTGAATGTTTGATGCCAAAAGATACTTTCTAATTTTAATTTTTTAGAAAAAAAAAGTTCAAAATGTGTGTATTCATGTTTTGAATATCTTCAATATAGGCCTATTTACATAATTATGTCAAAGTACCCCCCCTTCCTCTTTCCCTGTCTTCAAAACAAGGCCTACTGATATTGGCAATTGAAGCAAAAATACAAATTTTTATGCGTTATTCTGATCTGGTATAAATCGACAGCAAAAACACTCACGAAAGTGATTTTTCATGCTTTTCTTAACGTCACAGACTTGTATTTTTGGATGAATTAAAAAAAATATTGCTAAAATTAATCACAAAAGTCATTTAAAGCGTTTGCGAACGAAATAAAATGATTTATTAAAACTTCCGCCCTTTTTCTATGCGCTTTTTGTACAGAAGCGCGTACACCCCCAACACACATTGAAAGCCTTTTATAAGAGAGCGCACCACCATTAGACGCGCCATTGAAATACACAGGGAAAGACGCACTTTTGGATCGCGCTCAGCAGTTCAAAAACGTAACTCAGCTATCAAGTTTGGTATCAAATTAAAGCTAATCATGTATAGAATATTATTCTTTTAACAGAATATATTGGTGACCATCTACTTTTTTGCTATTTTGCCGCAAAGAAAAAGTGTGCAAATTTAACCTTAAAAATCACTCAATTTTCGAAACCGGACATTGTCCAAATTCGCGCCAAAACTCCATCTCTGAAATAAAACATCGGGACTTTTTCTCATATTTCGTCATGTAGACACTTGTCGGAAGCAAATGAGCTGAAAATGGGCAAATTTTGACTATACGTTTTGAAAATAAAGCCGCAACAAGCTCAAATAAGCGGTGGACTATTTTAACCGAATTTCACTGGTACATAAATCGTGGAGTGATTTGGTGGTGCGCCCTCTTATAAACGTCAATAGTTATCAAAATCCAATTTTTTACTTTTTAAGGTAAACTAGAGACAGTTTCTAGTCATTTTGCAAGATTTCATCCCTCTGCGACATTCCGTTCGGAAGAAATGATGTTCCAAAAATCAGCTCAGAGTCACCAAAAGACCCAAATTTCAACATGTTCATCAACACGCAGAGTTTTGCAGATGTTGGACAGAAAATTGAATGTTTGATGCCAAAAGATACTTTCTAATTTTAATTTTTAGTTGTGAAAAGTTCAAAATGTGTGTATTCATGTTTTGAATATCTTCAATATAGGCCTATTTACATAATTATGTCAAAGTACCCCCCCCTTCCTCTTTCCCTGTCTTCAAAACAAGGCCTACTGATATTGGCAATTGAAGCAAAAATACAAATTTTTATGCGTTATTCTGATCTGGTATAAATCGACAGCAAAAACACTCACGAAAGTGATTTTTCATGCTTTTCTTAACGTCACAGACTTGTATTTTTTGGATGAATTAAAAAAAAATATTGCTAAAATTAATCACAAAAGTCATTTAAAGCGTTTGCGAACGAAATAAAATGATTTATTAAAACTTCCGCCCTTTTTCTATGCGCTTTTTGTACAGAAGCGCGTACACCCCCAACACACATTGAAAGCCTTTTATAAGAGAGCGCACCACCATTAGACGCGCCATTGAAATACACAGGGAAAGACGCACTTTTGGATCGCGCTCAGCAGTTCAAAAACGTAACTCAGCTATCAAGTTTGGTATCAAATTAAAGCTAATCATGTATAGAATATTATTCTTTTAACAGAATATATTGGTGACCATCTACTTTTTTTGCTATTTTGCCGCAAAGAAAAAGTGTGCAAATTTAACCTTAAAAATCACTCAATTTTCGAAACCGGACATTGTCCAAATTCGCGCCAAAACTCCATCTCTGAAATAAAACATCGGGACTTTTTCTCATATTTCGTCATGTAGACACTTGTCGGAAGCAAATGAGCTGAAAATGGGCAAATTTTGACTATACGTTTTGAAAATAAAGCCGCAACAAGCTCAAATAAGCGGTGGACTATTTTAACCGAATTTCACTGGTACATAAATCGTGGAGTGATTTGGTGGTGCGCCCTCTTATAAACGTCAATAGTTATCAAAATCCAATTTTTTACTTTTTAAGGTAAACTAGAGACAGTTTCTAGTCATTTTGCAAGATTTCATCCCTCTGCGACATTCCGTTCGGAAGAAATGATGTTCCAAAAATCAGCTCAGAGTCACCAAAAGACCCAAATTTCAACATGTTCATCAACACGCAGAGTTTTGCAGATGTTGGACAGAAAATTGAATGTTTGATGCCAAAAGATACTTTCTAATTTTAATTTTTAGTTGTGAAAAGTTCAAAATGTGTGTATTCATGTTTTGAATATCTTCAATATAGGCCTATTTACATAATTATGTCAAAGTACCCCCCCTTCCTCTTTCCCTGTCTTCAAAACAAGGCCTACTGATATTGGCAATTGAAGCAAAAATACAAATTTCTTATGCGTTATTCTGATCTGGTATAAATCGACAGCAAAAACACTCACGACAGTGATTTTTCATGCTTTTCTTACCGTCACAGACTTGTATTTTTTGGATGAATTAAAAAAATATTGCTAAAATTAATCACAAAAGTCATTTAAAGCGTTTGCGAACGAAATAAAATGATTTATTAAAACTTCCGCCCTTTTTCTATGCGCTTTTTGTACAGAAGCGCGTACACCCCCAACACACATTGAAAGCCTTTTATAAGAGAGCGCACCACCATTAGACGCGCCATTGAAATACACAGGAAAGACGCACTTTTGGATCGCGCTCAGCAGTTCAAAAACGTAAATCAGATATCAAGTTTGGTATCAAATTAAAGCTAATCATGTATAGAATATTATTCTTTTAACAGAATATATTGGTGACCATCTACTTTTTTGCTATTTTGCCGCAAAGAAAAAGTGTGCAAATTTAACCTTAAAAATCACTCAATTTTCGAAACCGGACATTGTCCAAATTCGCGCCAAAACTCCATCTCTGAAATAAAACATCGGGACTTTTTCTCATATTTCGTCATGTAGACACTTGTCGGAAGCAAATGAGCTGAAAATGGGCAAATTTTGACTATACGTTTTGAAAATAAAGCCGCAACAAGCTCAAATAAGCGGTGGACTATTTTAACCGAATTTCACTGGTACATAAATCGTGGAGTGATTTGGTGGTGCGCCCTCTTATAAACGTCAATAGTTATCAAAATCCAATTTTTTACTTTTTAAGGTAAACTAGAGACAGTTTCTAGTCATTTTGCAAGATTTCATCCCTCTGCGACATTCCGTTCGGAAGAAATGATGTTCCAAAAATCAGTTCGGGGTCACCAAAAGACTCAAATTTCAACATGTTCATCAACACGCAGAGTTTTGCAGATGTTGGACAGAAAATTGAATGTTTGATGCCAAAAGATACTTTCTAATTTTAATTTTTTAGTTGTGAAAAGTTCAAAATGTGTGTATTCATGTTTTGAATATCTTCAATATAGGCCTATTTACATAATTATGTCAAAGTACCCCCCCTTCCTCTTTCCCTGTCTTCAAAACAAGGCCTACTGATATTGGCAATTGAAGCAAAAATACAAATTTTTATGCGTTATTCTGATCTGGTATAAATCGACAGCAAAAACACTCACGAAAGTGATTTTTCATGCTTTTCTTACCGTCACAGACTTGTATTTTTTGGATGAATTAAAAAAATATTGCTAAAATTAATCACAAAAGTCATTTAAAGCGTTTGCGAACGAAATAAAATGATTTATTAAAACTTCCGCCCTTTTTCTATGCGCTTTTTGTACAGAAGCGCGTACACCCCCAACACACATTGAAAGCCTTTTATAAGAGAGCGCACCACCATTAGACGCGCCATTGAAATACACAGGGAAAGACGCACTTTTGGATCGCGCTCAGCAGTTCAAAAACGTAACTCAGCTATCAAGTTTGGTATCAAATTAAAGCTAATCATGTATAGAATATTATTCTTTTAACAGAATATATTGGTGACCATCTACTTTTTTGCTATTTTGCCGCAAAGAAAAAAGTGTGCAAATTTAACCTTAAAAAATCACTCAATTTTCGAAACCGGACATTGTCCAAATTCGCGCCAAAACTCCATCTCTGAAATAAAACATCGGGACTTTTTCTCATATTTCGTCATGTAGACACTTGTCGGAAGCAAATGAGCTGAAAATGGGCAAATTTTGACTATACGTTTTGAAAATAAAGCCGCAACAAGCTCAAATAAGCGGTGGACTATTTTAACCGAATTTCACTGGTACATAAATCGTGGAGTGATTTGGTGGTGCGCCCTCTTATAAACGTCAATAGTTATCAAAATCCAATTTTTTACTTTTTAAGGTAAACTAGAGACAGTTTCTAGTCATTTTGCAAGATTTCATCCCTCTGCGACATTCCGTTCGGAAGAAATGATGTTCCAAAAATCAGCTCAGAGTCACCAAAAGACCCAAATTTCAACATGTTCATCAACACGCAGAGTTTTGCAGATGTTGGACAGAAAATTGAATGTTTGATGCCAAAAGATACTTTCTAATTTTAATTTTTTAGTTGTGAAAAGTTCAAAATGTGTGTATTCATGTTTTGAATATCTTCAATATAGGCCTATTTACATAATTATGTCAACGACCCCCCCCCCCCTTCCTCTTTCCCTGTCTTCAAAACAAGGCCTACTGATATTGGCAATTGAAGCAAAAATACAAATTTTTATGCGTTATTCTGATCTGGTATAAATCGACAGCAAACACACTCACGAAAGTGATTTTTCATGCTTTTCTTAACGTCACAGACTTGTATTTTTTGGATGAATTAAAAAAAATATTGCTAAAATTAATCACAAAAGTCATTTAAAGCGTTTGCGAACGAAATAAAATGATTTATTAAAACTTCCGCCCTTTTTCTATGCGCTTTTTGTACAGAAGCGCGTACACCCCCAACACACATTGAAAGCCTTTTATAAGAGAGCGCACCACCATTAGACGCGCCATTGAAATACACAGGAAAGACGCACTTTTGGATCGCGCTCAGCAGTTCAAAAACGTAACTCAGCTATCAAGTTTGGTATCAAATTAAAGCTAATCATGTATAGAATATTATTCTTTTAACAGAATATATTGGTGACCATCTACTTTTTTGCTATTTTGCCGCAAAGAAAAAGTGTGCAAATTTAACCTTAAAAATCACTCAATTTTCGAAACCGGACATTGTCCAAATTCGCGCCAAAACTCCATCTCTGAAATAAAACATCGGGACTTTTTCTCATATTTCGTCATGTAGACACTTGTCGGAAGCAAATGAGCTGAAAATGGGCAAATTTTGACTATACGTTTTGAAAATAAAGCCGCAACAAGCTCAAATAAGCGGTGGACTATTTTAACCGAATTTCACTGGTACATAAATCGTGGAGTGATTTGGTGGTGCGCCCTCTTATAAACGTCAATAGTTATCAAAATCCAATTTTTACTTTTTAAGGTAAACTAGAGACAGTTTCTAGTCATTTTGCAAGATTTCATCCCTCTGCGACATTCCGTTCGGAAGAAATGATGTTCCAAAAATCAGCTCAGAGTCACCAAAAGACCCAAATTTCAACATGTTCATCAACACGCAGAGTTTTGCAGATGTTGGACAGAAAATTGAATGTTTGATGCCAAAAGATACTTTCTAATTTTAATTTTTAGTTGTGAAAAGTTCAAAATGTGTGTATTCATGTTTTGAATATCTTCAATATAGGCCTATTTACATAATTATGTCAAAGTACCCCCCCACTTCTCTTTCCCTGTCTTCAAAACAAGGCCTACTGATATTGGCAATTGAAGCAAAAATACAAATTTTTATGCGTTATTCTGATCTGGTATAAATCGACAGCAAAAAAACACTCACGAAAGTGATTTTTCATGCTTTTCTTAACGTCACAGACTTGTATTTTTTGGATGAATTAAAAAAAAATATTGCTAAAATTAATCACAAAAGTCATTTAAAGCGTTTGCGAACGAAATAAAATGATTTATTAAAACTTCCGCCCTTTTTCTATGCGCTTTTTTGTACAGAAGCGCGTACACCCCCAACACACATTGAAAGCCTTTTTATAAGAGAGCGCACCACCATTAGACGCGCCATTGAAATACACAGGGAAGACGCACTTTTGGATCGCGCTCAGCAGTTCAAAAACGTAACTCAGCTATCAAGTTTGGTATCAAATTAAAGCTAATCATGTATAGAATATTATTCTTTTAACAGAATATATTGGTGACCATCTACTTTTTTTGCTATTTTGCCGCAAAGAAAAAGTGTGCAAATTTAACCTTAAAAATCACTCAATTTTCGAAACCGGACATTGTCCAAATTCGCGCCAAAACTCCATCTCTGAAATAAAACATCGGGACTTTTTCTCATATTTCGTCATGTAGACACTTGTCGGAAGCAAATGAGCTGAAAATGGGCAAATTTTGACTATACGTTTTGAAAATAAAGCCGCAACAAGCTCAAATAAGCGGTGGACTATTTTAACCGAATTTCACTGGTACATAAATCGTGGAGTGATTTGGTGGTGCGCCCTCTTATAAACGTCAATAGTTATCAAAATCCAATTTTTTACTTTTTAAGGTAAACTAGAGACAGTTTCTAGTCATTTTGCAAGATTTCATCCCTCTGCGACATTCCGTTCGGAAGAAATGATGTTCCAAAAATCAGCTCAGAGTCACCAAAGACCCAAATTTCAACATGTTCATCAACACGCAGAGTTTTGCAGATGTTGGACAGAAAATTGAATGTTTGATGCCAAAAGATACTTTCTAATTTTAATTTTTAGTTGTGAAAAGTTCAAAATGTGTGTATTCATGTTTTGAATATCTTCAATATAGGCCTATTTACATAATTATGTCAAAGTACCCCCCCCCCCCCTTCCTCTTTCCCTGTCTTCAAAACAAGGCCTACTGATATTGGCAATTGAAGCAAAAATACAAATTTTTTATGCGTTATTCTGATCTGGTATAAATCGACAGCAAAAACACTCACGAAAGTGATTTTCATGCTTTTCTTAACGTCACAGACTTGTATTTTTTGGATGAATTAAAAAAAAATATTGCTAAAATTAATCACAAAAGTCATTTAAAGCGTTTGCGAACGAAATAAAATGATTTATTAAAACTTCCGCCCTTTTCTATGCGCTTTTTGTTCAGAATCGCGTACACCCCCAACACACATTGAAAGCCTTTTATAAGAGAGCGCACCACCATTAGACGCGCCATTGTACTACACCGGGCAAGACGCACTTTTGGATCGCGCTCAGCAGTTCAAAAACGTAACCCAGCTATCAAGTTTGGTATCAAATTAAAGCTAATCATGTATAGAATATTATTCTTTTAACAGAATATATTGGTGACCATCTACTTTTTTGCTATTTTGCCGCAAAGAAAAAGTGTGCAAATTTAACCTTAAAAATCACTCAATTTTCGAAACCGGACATTGTCCAAATTCGCGCCAAAACTCCATCTCTGAAATAAAACATCGGGACTTTTTCTCATATTTCGTCATGTAGACACTTGTCGGAAGCAAATGAGCTGAAAATGGGCAAATTTTGACTATACGTTTTGAAAATAAAGCCGCAACAAGCTCAAATAAGCGGTGGACTATTTTAACCGAATTTCACTGGTACATAAATCGTGGAGTGATTTGGTGGTGCGCCCTCTTATAAACGTCAATAGTTATCAAAATCCAATTTTTTACTTTTTAAGGTAAACTAGAGACAGTTTCTAGTCATTTTGCAAGATTTCATCCCTCTGCGACATTCCGTTCGGAAGAAATGATGTTCCAAAAATCAGCTCGAGTCACCAAAAGACCCAAATTTCAACATGTTCATCAACACGCAGAGTTTTGCAGATGTTGGACAGAAAATTGAATGTTTGATGCCAAAAGATACTTTCTAATTTTAATTTTTTAGTTGTGAAAAGTTCAAAATGTGTGTATTCATGTTTTGAATATCTTCAATATAGGCCTATTTACATAATTATGTCAAAGTACCCCCCCCCCCCTTCCTCTTTCCCTGTCTTCAAAACAAGGCCTACTGATATTGGCAATTGAAGCAAAAATACACCTTTTTTATGCGTTATTCTGATCTGGTATAAATCGACAGCAAAAACACTCACAAAAAGTGATTTTTCATGCTTTTCTTAACGTCACAGACTTGTATTTTTGGATGAATTAAAAAAAATATTGCTAAAATTAATCACAAAAGTCATTTAAAGCGTTTGCGAACGAAATAAAATGATTTATTAAAACTTCCGCCCTTTTTCTATGCGCTTTTTGTACAGAAGCGCGTACACCTAACACACATTGAAAGCCTTTTATAAGAGAGCGCACCACCATTAGACGCGCCATTGAAATACACAGGGAAAGACGCACTTTTGGATCGCGCTCAGCAGTTCAAAAACGTAACTCAGCTATCAAGTTTGGTATCAAATTAAAGCTAATCATGTATAGAATATTATTCTTATAACAGAATATATAGGTGACCAGCTACGTTTTTTGCTATTTTGTAGCTCTCGGTGTGCAAATTTAACCTTAAAAAAAATCACTCAATTTTCGAAACCGGACATTGTCCAAATTCGCGCCAAAACTCCATCTCTGAAATAAAACATCGGGACTTTTTCTCATATTTCGTCATGTAGACACTTGTCGGAAGCAAATGAGCTGAAAATGGGCAAATTTTGACTATACGTTTTGAAAATAAAGCCGCAACAAGCTCAAATAAGCGGTGGACTATTTTAACCGAATTTCACTGGTACATAAATCGTGGAGTGATTTGGTGGTGCGCCCTCTTATAAACGTCAATAGTTATCAAAATCCAATTTTTTACTTTTTAAGGTAAACTAGAGACAGTTTCTAGTCATTTTGCAAGATTTCATCCCTCTGCGACATTCCGTTCGGAAGAAATGATGTTCCAAAAATCAGCTCGTGGTCACCAAAAGACCCAAATTTCAACATGTTCATCAACACGCAGAGTTTTGCAGATGTTGGACAGAAAATTGAATGTTTGATGCCAAAAGATACTTTCTAATTTTAATTTTTTAGTTGTGAAAAGTTCAAAATGTGTGTATTCATGTTTTGAATATCTTCAATATAGGCCTATTTACATAATTATGTCAAAGTACCCCCCCCCCCCCCTTCCTCTTTCCCTGTCTTCAAAACAAGGCCTACTGATATTGGCAATTGAAGCAAAAATACAAATTTTTATGCGTTATTCTGATCTGGTATAAATCGACAGCAAAAACACTCACGAAAGTGATTTTTCATGCTTTTCTTAACGTCACAGACTTGTATTTTTGGATGAATTAAAAAAAATATTGCTAAAATTAATCACAAAAGTCATTTAAAGCGTTTGCGAACGAAATAAAATGATTTATTAAAACTTCCGCCCTTTTTCTATGCGCTTTTTGTACAGAAGCGCGTACACCTAACACACATTGAAAGCCTTTTATAAGAGAGCGCACCACCATTAGACGCGCCATTGAAATACACAGGGAAAGACGCACTTTTGGATCGCGCTCAGCAGTTCAAAAACGTAACTCAGCTATCAAGTTTGGTATCAAATTAAAGCTAATCATGTATAGAATATTATTCTTTTAACAGAATATATTGGTGACCATCTACTTTTTTTGCTATTTTGCCGCAAAGAAAAAAGTGTGCAAATTTAACCTTAAAAAATCACTCAATTTTCGAAACCGGACATTGTCCAAATTCGCGCCAAAACTCCATCTCTGAAATAAAACATCGGGACTTTTTCTCATATTTCGTCATGTAGACACTTGTCGGAAGCAAATGAGCTGAAAATGGGCAAATTTTGACTATACGTTTTGAAAATAAAGCCGCAACAAGCTCAAATAAGCGGTGGACTATTTTAACCGAATTTCACTGGTACATAAATCGTGGAGTGATTTGGTGGTGCGCCCTCTTATAAACGTCAATAGTTATCAAAATCCAATTTTTTACTTTTTAAGGTAAACTAGAGACAGTTTCTAGTCATTTTGCATGATTTCATCCCTCTGCGACATTCCGTTCGGAAGAAATGATGTTCCAAAAATCAGCTCAGAGTCACCAAAAGACCCAAATTTCAACATGTTCATCAACACGCAGAGTTTTGCAGATGTTGGACAGAAAATTGAATGTTTGATGCCAAAAGATACTTTCTAATTTTAATTTTTTAGTTGTGAAAAGTTCAAAATGTGTGTATTCATGTTTTGAATATCTTCAATATAGGCCTATTTACATAATTATGTCAAAGTCCCCCCCCCCCCCCCTTCCTCTTTCCCTGTCTTCAAAACAAGGCCTACTGATATTGGCAATTGAAGCAAAAATACAAATTTTTATGCGTTATTCTGATCTGGTATAAATCGACAGCAAAAACACTCACGAAAGTGATTTTTCATGCTTTTCTTAACGTCACAGACTTGTATTTTTTTTATGAATTAAAAAAAATATTGCTAAAATTAATCACAAAAGTCATTTAAAGCGTTTGCGAACGAAATAAAATGATTTATTAAAACTTCCGCCCTTTTTCTATGCGCTTTTTGTACAGAAGCGCGTACACTAACACACATTGAAAGCCTTTTATAAGAGAGCGCACCACCATTAGACGCGCCATTGAAATACACAGGGAAAGACGCACTTTTGGATCGCGCTCAGCAGTTCAAAAACGTAACTCAGCTATCAAGTTTGGTATCAAATTAAAGCTAATCATGTATAGAATATTATTCTTTTAACAGAATATATTGGTGACCATCTACTTTTTTTTGCTATTTTGCCGCAAAGAAAAAGTGTGCAAATTTAACCTTAAAAATCACTCAATTTTCGAAACCGGACATTGTCAAATTCGCGCCAAAACTCCATCTCTGAAATAAAACATCAGGACTTTTTCTCATATTTCGTCATGTAGACACTTGTCGGAAGCAAATGAGCTGAAAATGGGCAAATTTTGACTATACGTTTTGAAAATAAAGCCGCAACAAGCTCAAATAAGCGGTGGACTATTTTAACCGAATTTCACTGGTACATAAATCGTGGAGTGATTTGGTGGTGCGCCCTCTTATAAACGTCAATAGTTATCAAAATCCAATTTTTTACTTTTTAAGGTAAACTAGAGACAGTTTCTAGTCATTTTGCAAGATTTCATCCCTCTGCGACATTCCGTTCGGAAGAAATGATGTTCCAAAATCAGCTCAGAGTCACCAAAGACCCAAATTTCAACATGTTCATCAACACGCAGAGTTTTGCAGATGTTGGACAGAAAATTGAATGTTTGATGCCAAAAGATACTTTCTAATTTTAATTTTTTAGTTGTGAAAAGTTCAAAATGTGTGTATTCATGTTTTGAATATCTTCAATATAGGCCTATTTACATAATTATGTCAAAGTACCCCCCCTTCCTCTTTCCCTGTCTTCAAAACAAGGCCTACTGATATTGGCAATTGAAGCAAAAATACAAATTTTTTATGCGTTATTCTGATCTGGTATAAATCGACAGCAAAAACACTCACGAAAGTGATTTTTCATGCTTTTCTTAACGTCACAGACTTGTATTTTTTTTTTTTTTTTAAAAAAAATATTGCTAAAATTAATCACAAAAGTCATTTAAAGCGTTTGCGAACGAAATAAAATGATTTATTAAAACTTCCGCCCTTTTTCTATGCGCTTTTTGTACAGAAGCGCGTACACTAACACACATTGAAAGCCTTTTATAAGAGAGCGCACCACCATTAGACGCGCCATTGAAATACACAGGGAAAGACGCACTTTTGGATCGCGCTCAGAAATTCAAAAACGTAACTCAGCTATCAAGTTTGGTATCAAATTAAAGCTAATCATGTATAGAATATTATTCTTTTAACAGAATATATTGGTGACCATCTACTTTTTTGCTATTTTGCCGCAAAGAAAAAAGTGTGCAAATTTAACCTTAAAAATCACTCAATTTTCGAAACCGGACATTGTCCAAATTCGCGCCAAAACTCCATCTCTGAAATAAAACATCAGGACTTTTCTCATATTTCGTCATGTAGACACTTGTCGGAAGCAAATGAGCTGAAAATGGGCAAATTTTGACTATACGTTTTGAAAATAAAGCCGCAACAAGCTCAAATAAGCGGTGGACTATTTTAACCGAATTTCACTGGTACATAAATCGTGGAGTGATTTGGTGGTGCGCCCTCTTATAAACGTCAATAGTTATCAAAATCCAATTTTTTACTTTTTAAGGTAAACTAGAGACAGTTTCTAGTCATTTGCAAGATTTCATCCCTCTGCGACATTCCGTTCGGAAGAAATGATGTTCCAAAAATCAGCTCGGGGTCACCAAAAGACCCAAATTTCAACATGTTCATCAACACGCAGAGTTTTGCAGATGTTGGACAGAAAATTGAATGTTTGATGCCAAAAGATACTTTCTAATTTTAATTTTTTAGTTGTGAAAAGTTCAAAATGTGTGTATTCATGTTTTGAATATCTTCAATATAGGCCTATTTACATAATTATGTCAAAGTACCCCCCCCCCCCTTCCTCTTTCCCTGTCTTCAAAACAAGGCCTACTGATATTGGCAATTGAAGCAAAAATACAAATTTTTTATGCGTTATTCTGATCTGGTATAAATCGACAGCAAAAACACTCACGAAAGTGATTTTTCATGCTTTTCTTAACGTCACAGACTTGTATTTTTTGGATGAATTAAAAAAAATATTGCTAAAATTAATCACAAAAGTCATTTAAAGCGTTTGCGAACGAAATAAAATGATTTATTAAAACTTCCGCCCTTTTTCTATGCGCTTTTTGTACAGAAGCGCGTACACTAACACACATTGAAAGCCTTTTATAAGAGAGCGCACCACCATTAGACGCGCCATTGAAATACACAGGGAAAGACGCACTTTTGGATCGCGCTCAGCAGTTCAAAAACGTAACTCAGCTATCAAGTTTGGTATCAAATTAAAGCTAATCATGTATAGAATATTATTCTTTTAACAGAATATATTGGTGACCATCTACTTTTTTGCTATTTTGCCGCAAAGAAAAAAGTGTGCAAATTTAACCTTAAAAATCACTCAATTTTCGAAACCGGACATTGTCCAAATTCGCGCCAAAACTCCATCTCTGAAATAAAACATCAGGACTTTTTCTCATATTTCGTCATGTAGACACTTGTCGGAAGCAAATGAGCTGAAAATGGGCAAATTTTGACTATACGTTTTGAAAATAAAGCCGCAACAAGCTCAAATAAGCGGTGGACTATTTTAACCGAATTTCACTGGTACATAAATCGTGGAGTGATTTGGTGGTGCGCCCTCTTATAAACGTCAATAGTTATCAAAATCCAATTTTTTACTTTTTAAGGTAAACTAGAGACAGTTTCTAGTCATTTTGCAAGATTTCATCCCTCTGCGACATTCCGTTCGGAAGAAATGATGTTCCAAAAATCAGCTCGGAGTCACCAAAAGACCCAAATTTCAACATGTTCATCAACACGCAGAGTTTTGCAGATGTTGGACAGAAAATTGAATGTTTGATGCCAAAAGATACTTTCTAATTTTAATTTTTTAGTTTTTAAAAGTTCAAAATGTGTGTATTCATGTTTTTAATATCTTCAATATAGGCCTATTTACATAATTATGTCAAAGTACCCCCCTTCCTCTTTCCCTGTCTTCAAAACAAAGGCCTACTGATATTGGCAATTGAAGCAAAAATACAAATTTTTATGCGTTATTCTGATCTGGTATAAATCGACAGCAAAAACACTCACGAAAGTGATTTTTCATGCTTTTCTTAACGTCACAGACTTGTATTTTTTTTTTTTTTTAAAAAAAAATATTGCTAAAATTAATCACAAAAGTCATTTAAAGCGTTTGCGAACGAAATAAAATGATTTATTAAAACTTCCGCCCTTTTTCTATGCGCTTTTTGTACAGAAGCGCGTACACCTAACACACATTGAAAGCCTTTTATAAGAGAGCGCACCACCATTAGACGCGCCATTGAAATACACAGGGAAAGACGCACTTTTGGATCGCGCTCAGCAGTTCAAAAACGTAACTCAGCTATCAAGTTTGGTATCAAATTAAAGCTAATCATGTATAGAATATTATTCTTTTAACAGAATATATTGGTGACCATCTACTTTTTTGCTATTTTGCCGCAAAGAAAAAGTGTGCAAATTTAACCTTAAAAAATCACTCAATTTTCGAAACCGGACATTGTCCAAATTCGCGCCAAAACTCCATCTCTGAAATAAAACATCGGACTTTTTCTCATATTTCGTCATGTAGACACTTGTCGGAAGCAAATGAGCTGAAAATGGGCAAATTTTGACTATACGTTTTGAAAATAAAGCCGCAACAAGCTCAAATAAGCGGTGGACTATTTTAACCGAATTTCACTGGTACATAAATCGTGGAGTGATTTGGTGGTGCGCCCTCTTATAAACGTCAATAGTTATCAAAATCCATTTTTTTACTTTTTAAGGTAAACTAGAGACAGTTTCTAGTCATTTTGCAAGATTTCATCCCTCTGCGACATTCCGTTCGGAAGAAATGATGTTCAAAAATCAGCTCAGAGTCACCAAAGACCCAAATTTCAACATGTTCATCAACACGCAGAGTTTTGCAGATGTTGGACAGAAAATTGAATGTTTGATGCCAAAAGATACTTTCTAATTTTAATTTTTAGTTGTGAAAAGTTCAAAATGTGTGTATTCATGTTTTGAATATCTTCAATATAGGCCTATTTACATAATTATGTCAAAGTACCCCCCCTTCCTCTTTCCCTGTCTTCAAAAACAAGGCCTACTGATATTGGCAATTGAAGCAAAAATACAAATTTTTATGCGTTATTCTGATCTGGTATAAATCGACAGCAAAAACACTCACGAAAGTGATTTTTCATGCTTTTCTTAACGTCACAGACTTGTATTTTTGGATGAATTAAAAAAAATATTGCTAAAATTAATCACAAAAGTCATTTAAAGCGTTTGCGAACGAAATAAAATGATTTATTAAAACTTCCGCCCTTTTTCTATGCGCTTTTGTACAGAAGCGCGTACACTAACACACATTGAAAGCCTTTTTTATAAGAGAGCGCACCACCATTAGACGCGCCATTGAAATACACAGGAAAGACGCACTTTTGGATCGCGCTCAGCAGTTCAAAAACGTAACTCAGCTATCAAGTTTGGTATCAAATTAAAGCTAATCATGTATAGAATATTATTCTTTTAACGGAATATATTGGTGACCATCTACTTTTTTTTGCTATTTTGCCGCAAAGAAAAAAGTGTGCAAATTTAACCTTAAAAAATCACTCAATTTTCGAAACCGGACATTGTCCAAATTCGCGCCAAAACTCCATCTCTGAAATAAAACATCGGGACTTTTTCTCATATTTCGTCATGTAGACACTTGTCGGAAGCAAATGAGCTGAAAATGGGCAAATTTTGACTATACGTTTTGAAAATAAAGCCGCAACAAGCTCAAATAAGCGGTGGACTATTTTAACCGAATTTCACTGGTACATAAATCGTGGAGTGATTTGGTGGTGCGCCCTCTTATAAACGTCAATAGTTATCAAAATCAATTTTTTACTTTTTAAGGTAAACTAGAGACAGTTTCTAGTCATTTTGCAAGATTTCATCCCTCTGCGACATTCCGTTCGGAAGAAATGATGTTCCAAAAATCAGCTCGAGTCACCAAAAGACCCAAATTTCAACATGTTCATCAACACGCAGAGTTTTGCAGATGTTGGACAGAAAATTGAATGTTTGATGCCAAAAGATACTTTCTAATTTTAATTTTTTAGTTGTGAAAAGTTCAAAATGTGTGTATTCATGTTTTGAATATCTTCAATATAAACCTATTTACATAATTATGTCAAAGTACCCCCCCCCCCCTTCTCTTTCCCTGTTTTCAAAAACAAGGCCTACTGATATTGGCAATTGAAGCAAAAATACAAATTTTTTATGCGTTATTCTGATCTGGTATAAATCGACAGCAAAAACACTCACGAAAGTGATTTTTCATGCTTTTCTTAACGTCACAGACTTGTATTTTTTTTTGAATTAAAAAAAAATATTCCTAAATTAATCACAAAAGTCATTTAAAGCGTTTGCGAATTAAATAAAATGATTTATTAAAACTTCCGCCCTTTTTCTATGCGCTTTTTGTACAGAAGCGCGTACACTAACACACATTGAAAGCCTTTTATAGAGGCGCACCACCATTAGACGCGCCATTGAAATACACGGGGAAAGACGCACTTTTGGATCGCGGTGAGCAGTTCTAAAACGTAACTCAGCTATCAAGTTTGGTATCAAATTAAATCTAATCATGTCTAGAATATTATTCTTTTAACAAAATATATTGGTGACCATCTACTTTTTTTGCTATTTTGCCGCAAAGAAAAAGTGTGCAAATTTATCCTTAAAAAATCACTCAATTTTCGAAACCGGACATTGTCCAAATTCGCGCCAAAAACTCCATCTCTGAAATAAAACATCGGGACTGTTTCTCATATTTCGTCATGTAGACACTTGTCGGAAGCAAATGAGCTGAAAATGGGCAAATTTTGACTATACGCTTTGAAAATAAAGCTGCAACACGCTCAAATAAGCGGTGGACTATTTTAACCGAATTTCACTGGTACATAAATCATGGAGTGATTTGGTGGTGCGCCCTCTTATAAACGTCAATAGTTATCAAAATCCAATTTTTTACTTTTTTAGGTAAACTAGAGACAGTTTCTAGTCATTTTGCAAGATTTCATCCCTCTGCGACATTCCGTTCGGAAGAAATGATGTTCAAAAATCAGCTCAGAGTCACCAAAAGACCCAAATTTCAACATGTTCATCAACACGCAGAGTTTTGCAGATGTTGGACAGAAAATTGAATGTTTGATGCCAAAAGATACTTTCTAATTTTAATTTTTTAGTTGTGAAAAGTTCAAAATGTGTGTATTCATGTTTTGAATATCTTCAATATAGAGCCTATTTACATAATTATGTCAAAGTACCCCCCCTTCCTCTCTTCCTGTCTTCAAAACAAGGCCCACCGATATTGGCAATTGAAGCAAAAATACAAATTTTTATGCGTTATTCTGATCTGGTATAAATCGACAGCAAAAAACACTCACGAAAGTGATTTTTCATACTTTTCTTAACGTCACAGACTTGTATTTTTGGATGAATTAAAAAAATATTGCTAAAATTAATCACAAAAGTCATTTAAAGCGTTTGCAGACAAATAAAATGATTTATTAAAACTTCCGCCCTTTTCTATGCGCTTTTTTGTACAAAGCGCGTACACCTAACACACATTGAAAGCCTTTTATAAGAGAGCGCACCACCATTAAATCCGCCATTGAAATACACAGGGAAAGACGCACTTTTGGATCGCGCTCAGCAGTTCAAAACAATAACTCAGCTATCAAGTTTGGTATCAAATTAAAGCTAATCATGTATAGAATATTATTCTTTTAACAGAATATATTGGTGACCATCTACTTTTTTGCTATTTTTCCGCAAAGAAAAAAGTGTGCAAATTTAACCTTAAAAAATCACTCAATTTTCGAAACCGGACATTGTCCAAATTCGCGCCAAAACTCCATCTCTGAAATAAAACATCTGGACTTTTTCTCATATTTCGTCATGTAGACACTTGTCGGAAGCAAATGAGCTGAAAATGGGCAAATTTTGACTATACGTTTTGAAAATAAAGCCGCAACAAGCTCAAATAAGCGGTGGACTATTTTAACCGAATTTCACTGGTACATAAATCGTGGAGTGATTTGGTGGTGCGCCCTCTTATAAACGTCAATAGTTATCAAAATCCAATTTTTTACTTTTTAAGGTAAACTAGAGACAGTTTCTAGTCATTTTGCAAGATTTCATCCCTCTGCGACATTCCGTTCGGAAGAAATGATGTTCCAAAAATCAGCTCAGAGTCACCAAAAGACCCAAATTTCAACATGTTCATCAACACGCAGAGTTTTGCAGATGTTGGACAGAAAATTGAATGTTTGATGCCAAAAGATACTTTCTAATTTTAATTTTTTAGTTGTGAAAAGTTCAAAATGTGTGTATTCATGTTTGAATATCTTCAATATAGGCCTATTTACATAATTAAGTCAAAAGTCCCCCCCCCCCCCCCTTCCTCTTTCCCTGTCTTCAAAACAAGGCCTACTGATATTGGCAATTGAAGCAAAATACAAATTTTTATGCGTTATTCTGATCTGGTATAAATCGACAGCAAAACACTCACGAAAGTGATTTTTCATGCTTTTCTTAACGTCACAGACTTGTATTTTTTGGATGAATTAAAAAAAAATATTGCTAAAATTAATCACAAAGTCATTTAAAGCGTTTGCGAACGAAATAAAATGATTTATTAAAACTTCCGCCCTTTTTCTATGCGCTTTTTGTACAGAAGCGCGTACACTAACACACATTGAAAGCCTTTTATAAGAGAGCGCACCACCATTAGACGCGCCATTGAAATACACAGGGAAAGACGCACTTTTGGAGCGCGCTCAGCAGTTCAAGAACGTAACTCAGCTATCAAGTTTGGTATCAAATTAAAGCTAATCATGTATAGAATATTATTCTTTTAACAGAATATATTGGTGACCATCTACTTTTTTGCTATTTTGCCGCAAAGAAAAAAGTGTGCAAATTTAACCTTAAAAATCACTCAATTTTCGAAACCGGACATTGTCCAAATTCGCGCCAAAACTCCATCTCTGAAATAAAACATCAGGACTTTTTCTCATATTTCGTCATGTAGACACTTGTCGGAAGCAAATATGAGCTGAAAATGGGCAAATTTGACTATACGTTTTGAAAATAAAGCCGCAACAAGCTCAAATAAGCGGTGGACTATTTTAACCGAATTTCACTGGTACATAAATCGTGGAGTGATTTGGTGGTGCGCCCTCTTATAAACGTCAATAGTTATCAAAATCCAATTTTTTTACTTTTTAAGGTAAACTAGAGACAGTTTCTAGTCATTTTGCAAGATTTCATCCCTCTGCGACATTCCGTTCGGAAGAAATGATGTTCCAAAAATCAGCTCAGGTCACCAAAGACCCAAATTTCAACATGTTCATCAACACGCAGAGTTTTGCAGATGTTGGACAGAAAATTGAATGTTTGATGCCAAAAGATACTTTCTAATTTTAATTTTTTAGTTGTGAAAAGTTCAAAATGTGTGTATTCATGTTTTGAATATCTTCAATATAGGCCTATTTACATAATTATGTCAAAAGTACCCCCCCTTCCTCTTTCCCTGTCTTCAAAACAAGGCCTACTGATATTGGCAATTGAAGCAAAAATACAAATTACCTTATGCGTTATTCTGATCTGGTATAAATCGACAGCAAAAACACTCACGAAAGTGATTTTCATACTTTTCTTAACGTCACAGACTTGTATTTTTGGATGAATTAAAAAAATATTGCTAAAATTAATCACAAAAGTCATTTAAAGCGTTTGCGAACGAAATAAAATGATTTATTAAAACTTCCGCCCTTTTTCTATGCGCTTTTTGTACAGAAGCGCGTACACTAACACACATTGAAAGCCTTTTATAGAGAGCGCACCACCATTAGACGCGCCATTGAAATACACAGGGAAAGACGCACTTTTGGATCGCGCTCAGCAGTTCAAAAAACGTAACTCAGCTATCAAGTTTGGTATCAAATTAAAGCTAATCATGTATAGAATATTATTCTTTTAACAGAATATATTGGTGACCATCTACTTTTTTTGCTATTTTGCCGCAAAGAAAAAAGTGTGCAAATTTTAACCCTAAAAAATCACTCAATTTTCGAAACCGAACATTGTCCAAATTCGCGCAAAAACTCCATCTCTGAAATAAAACATCAGGACTTTTCTCATATTTCGTCATGTAGACACTTGTCGGAAGCAAATATAGCTGAAAATGGGCAAATTTGACTATACGTTTTGAAAATAAAAAAGCCGCAACAAGCTCAAATAAGCGGTGGACTATTTTAACCGAATTTCACTGGTACATAAATCGTGGAGTGATTTGGTGGTGCGCCCTCTTATAAACGTCAATAGTTATCAAAATCCAATTTTTTACTTTTTAAGGTAAACTAGAGACAGTTTCTAGTCATTTTGCAAATTTCATCCCTCTGCGACATTCCGTTCGGAAGAAATGATGTTCCAAAAAATCAGCTCAGGTCACCAAAAGACCCAAATTTCAACATGTTCATCAACACGCAGAGTTTTGCAGATGTTGGACAGAAAATTGAATGTTTGATGCCAAAAGATACTTTCTAATTTTAATTTTTTAGTTGTGAAAATTTCAAAATGTGTTTTTTCATGTTTTGAATATCTTCAATATAGGCCTATTTACATATTTATGTCAAAGGACCCCCCCCCCCCCCTCCCTCTTTCCCTGTCTTCAAAACAAAGGCCTACTGATATTGGCAATTGAAGCAAAATACAAATTTTTATGCGTTATTCTGATCTGGTATAAATCGACAGCAAAAACACTCACGAAAGTGATTTTCATGCTTTTCTTAACGTCACAGACTTGTATTTTTGGATGAATTAAAAAAAATATTGCTAAAATTAATCACAAAAAGTCATTTTAAAGCGTTTGCGAACGAAATAAAATGATTTATTAAAACTTCCGCCCTTTTCTATGCGCTTTTTTTGTACAGAAGCGCGTACACCTAACACACATTGAAAGCCTTTTTATAAAGGCGCACTTTTTACACCATTAGACGCGCCATTGAAATACACAGGAAAGACGCACTTTGGATCGCGCTCAGCAGTTCAAAACGTAACTCAGCTATCAAGTTTGGTATCAATTTAAAGCTAATCATGTATAGAATATTATTCTTTTAACAGAATATATTGGTGACCATCTACTTTTTTTGCTATTTTGCCGCAAAGAAAAAGTGTACAAATTAACCTTAAAAATCACTCAATTTTCGAAACCGGACATTGTCCAAATTCGCAAAACTCCATCTCTGAAATAAAACATCGGGACTTTTTCTCATATTTCGTCATGTAGACACTTGTCGGAAGCAAATGAGCTGAAAATGGGCAAATTTTGACTATACGTTTTGAAAATAAAGCCGCAACAAGCTCAAATAAGCGGTGGACTATTTAACCGAATTTCACTGGTACATAAATCGTGGAGTGATTTGGTGGTGCGCCCTCTTATAAACGTCAATAGTTATCAAAATCCAATTTTTTTTTTTAAGGTAAACTAGAGACAGTTTCTAGTCATTTTGCAAGATTTCATCCCTCTGCGACATTCCGTTCGGAAGAAATGATGTTCCAAAAATCAGCTCAGAGTCTACCAAAAAGACCCAAATTTCAACATGTTCATCAACACGCAGAGTTTTGCAGATGTTGGACAGAAAATTGAATGTTTGATGCCAAAAGATACTTTCTAATTTTAATTTTTTAGTTGTGAAAAGTTCAAAATGTGTGTATTCATGTTTTGAATATCTTCAATATAGGCCTATTTACATAATTATGTCAAAATTACCCCCCTTCCTCTTTCCCTGTCTTCAAAACAAGGCCTACTGATATTGGCAATTGAAGCAAAAATACAAATTTTTTATGCGTTATTCTGATATTTTATAAATCGACAGCAAAAACACTCACGAAAGTGATTTTTCATACTTTTCTTAACGTCACAGACTTGTATTTTTGGATGAATTAAAAAAAATATTGCTAAAATTAATCACAAAAGTCATTTAAAGCGTTTGCGAACGATATCATATGAGTTATTACAACTTCCGCCCTTTTTCTCTGCGGTTTTTGTGCAGAAGCTCGTACACCCCCGCCACTCATTGAAAGCCTTTTATAAGAGGGCGCACCACCATTAGACGCGCCATTGAAATACACAGGGAAAGACGCACTTTTGGATCGCGCTCAGCAGTTCAAAAACGTAACTCAGCTATCAAGTTTGGTATCAAATTAAAGCTAATCATGTATAGAATATTATTCTTTTAACAGAATATATTGGTGACCATCTACTTTTTTGCTATTTTGCCGCAAAAGAAAAAAGTGTGCAAATTTAACAGCTTAAAAATCACTCAATTTTCGAAACCGGACATTGTCCAAATTCGCGCCAAAACTCCATCTCTGAAATAAAACATCAGGACTTTTTTTCTCATATTTCGTCATGTAGACACTTGTCGGAAGCAAATGAGCTGAAAATGGGCAAATTTTGACTATACGTTTTGAAAATAAAGCCGCAACAAGCTCAAATAAGCGGTGGACTATTTTAACCGAATTTCACTGGTACATAAATCGTGGAGTGATTTGGTGGTGCGCCCTCTTATAACGTCAATAGTTATCAAAATCAATTTTTTTACTTTTTAAGGTAAACTAGAGACCAGTTTCTAGTCATTTTGCAATTTTTAATCCCTCTGCGTCATTCCGTTCGGACGAAAAAAAATTACAAAAATCAGCTCGGAGTCACCAAAAGACCCAAATTTCAACATGTTCATCAACACGCAGAGTTTTGCAGATGTTGGACAGAAAGATTGAATATTTGATGCCAAAAAGATACTTTCTAATTTTAATTTTTTTAGTTGTGAAAAAGTTCAAAATGTGTGTATTCATGTTTTTGAATATCTTCAATATAGGCCTATTTACATAATTATGGCAAAATCCCCCCCCCCCCCTTCTCTTTCCCTGTCTTCAAAACAAGGCCTACTGATATTGGCAATTGAAGCAAAAATACAAATTTTTATGCGTTATTCTGATCTGGTATAAATCGACAGCTTAAAAACACTCACGAAAGTGATTTTCATGCTTTTCTTAACGTCACAGACTTGTATTTTTTTGGATGAATTAAAAAAAAAATATTGCTAAAATTAATCACAAAAGTCATTTAAAGCGTTTGCGAACGAAATAAAATGATTTATTAAAACTTCCGCCCTTTTCTATGCGCTTTTTTGTGCAGAAGCGCGTACACTAACACACATTGAAAGCCTTTTATAAGAGAGCGCACCACCATTAGACGCGCCATTGAAATACACAGGGAAAGACGCACTTTTTGGATCGCGCTCAGCAGTTCAAAAGCGTAACTCAGCTATCAAGTTTGGTATCAAATTAAAGCTAATCATGTATAGAATATTATTCTTTTAACAGAATATATTGGTGACCATCTACTTTTTTGCTATTTTGCCGCAAAGAAAAAGTGTGCAAATTTAACCTTAAAAAATCACTCAATTTTCGAAACCGGACATTGTCCAAATTCGCGCCAAAACTCCATCTCTGAAATAAAACATCGGGACTTTTTCTCATATTTCGTCATGTAGACACTTGTCGGAAGCAAATGAGCTGAAAATGGGCAAATTTTGACTATACGTTTTGAAAATAAAGCCGCAACAAGCTCAAATAAGCGGTGGACTATTTTAACCGAATTTCACTGGTACATAAATCGTGGAGTGATTTGGTGGTGCGCCCTCTTATAAACGTCAATAGTTATCAAAATCAATTTTTTTTTACTTTTTAAGGTAAACTAGAGAAAGGTTCTAGTTATTTTGCATGATTTCATCCCTCTGCGACATTCCGTTCGGAAGAAATGATGTTCCAACAATCAGCTCGGCGTCACCAAAATACCCAAATTTCAACATGTTCATCAACACGCAGAGTTTTGCAGATGTTGGACAGAACATTGAATGTTTGATGAAAAAGATACTTTCTAATTTTAATTTTTTAGTTGTGAAAAGTTCAAAATGTGTGTATTCATGTTTTGAATATCTTCAATATAGGCCTATTTACATAATTATGTCAAAGTACCCCCCCCCCCCCTTCTCTTTCCCTGTCTTCAAAACAAGGCCTACTGATATTGGCAATTGAAGCAAAAATACAAATTTTTTATGCGTTATTCTGATCTGGTATAAATCGACAGCAAAAACACTCACGAAAGTGATTTTTCATGCTTTTCTTAACGTCACAGACTTGTATTTTTGGATGAATTAAAAAAAATATTGCTAAAAATTAATCACAAAAGTCATTTAAAGCGTTTGAAAACGAAATAAAATGATTTATTAAAACTTCCGCCCTTTTTCTATGCGCTTTTTTTGTACAGAAGCGCGTACACTAACACACATTGAAAGCCTTTTATAAGAGAGCGCACCACCATTAGACGCGCCATTGAAATACACAGGGAAAGACGCACTTTTGGATCGCGCTCAGCAGTTCAAAAACGTAACTCAGCTATCAAGTTTGGTATCAAATTAAAGCTAATCATGTATAGAATATTATTCTTTTAACAGAATACATTTGTGACCATCTACTTTTTTTTTTGCTATTTTGCCGCAAAGAAAAAAAGTATTACAAATTAACCTTAAAAAATCACTCAATTTTCGAAACCGGACATTGTCCAAATTCGCATAAAACTCCATCTCTGAAATAAAACATCAGGACTTTTCTCATATTTCGTCATGTGAACACTTGTCGGAAGCAAATGAGCTGAAAATGGGCAAATTTTGACTATACGTTTTGAAAATAAAATAGCCGCAACAAGCTCAAATAAGCGGTGGACTATTTTAACCGAATTTCACTGGTACATAAATCGTGGAGTGATTTGGTGGTGCGCCCTCTTATAAACGTCAATAGTTATCAAAATCAATTTTTTTACTTTTTAAGGTAAACTAGAGACAGTTTCTAGTCATTTTGCAAGATTTCATTTCTCTGCGACATTCCGTTCGGAAGAAATGATGTTCCAAAATTCAGCTCGCAGTCACTAAAAGCCCCAACTTTCAACGTGTTCATCAACATCCAGAGTTTTGCAGATGTTGGACAGAAAGTTGAATGTTTGATGCCAAAAGATACTTTCTAATTTTAATTTTTTAGTTGTGAAAAGTTCAAAATGTGTGTATTCATGTTTTGAATATCTTCAATATAGGCCCTATTTACATAATTATGTCAAAGTACCCCCCCCTTCTCTCTTCCTGTCTTCAAAACAAAGGCCTACTGATATTGTGCAATTGAAGCAAAAATACAAATTTTTTATGCGTTATTCTGATCTGGTATAAATCGACAGCAAAAACACTCACGAAAGTGATTTTTTCATACTTTTCTTAACGTCACAGACTTGTATTTTTTGGATGAATTTAAAAAAAATATTGCTAAAATTAATCACAAAAGTCATTTAAAGCGTTTGCCGAACGAAATAAAATGATTTATTAAAACTTCCGCCCTTTTTTCTGCTGCGCTTTTTGTACAGAAGCGCGTACACCTAACACACATTGAAAGCCTTTTATAAGAGAGCGCACCACCATTAGACGCGCCATTGAAATACACAGGAAAAGACGCACTTTTGGATCGCGCTCAGCAGTTCAAAAAATAACTCAGCTATCAAGTTTGGTATCAAATTAAAGCCCCAATCATGTATAGAATATTATTCTTTTAACAGAATATATTGGTGACCATCTACTTTTTTTTGCTATTTTGCCGCAAAGAAAAAAAAGTGTGCAAATTTAACCTTAAAAATCACTCAATTTTCCAGAAAGCCGGACATTGTCCAAATTCGCATAAAACTCCATCTCTGAAATAAAACATCAGGACTTTTTCTCATATTTCGTCATGTAGACACTTGTCGGAAGCAAATGATGCTGAAAATGGGCAGAATTTTGACTATACGTTTTTGAAAATAAAAGCCGCAACAAGCTCAAATAAGCGGTGGACTATTTTAACCGAATTTCACTGGTACATAAATCGTGGAGTGATTTGGTGGTGCGCCCTCTTATAAACGTCAATAGTTATCAAAATCCAATTTTTTACTTTTTAAGGTAAACTAGAGACAGTTTCTAGTCATTTTGCAAGATTTCATCCTCTTGCGACATTCCGTTCGGAAGAAATGATGTTCCAAAAATCAGCTCAGGTCACCAAAAGACCCAAATTTCCAACATGTTCATCAACACGCAGAGTTTTTGCAGATGTTGGACAGAAAAGTTGAATGTTTGATGCCAAAGATACTTTCCAATTTTAATTTTTTAGTTGTGAAAAAGTTCAAAATGTGTGTATTCATGTTTTGAATATCTTCAATATAGGCCTATTTACATAATTATGTCAAAGTACCCCCCCTTCCTTTCCCTGTCTTCTTCGCTCGAAGGCCTACTGATGTTGGCAATTGAAGCAAAATAGGTACAAATTTTTATGCATTGTTGTTCTGATCTGGGTATAAATCGACATAAAAACACTGCGAAAGTGATTTTTTCGTACTTTTTCTTAACATCACAGACTTGTGTTTTTTGGATGAATTAAAAAAAATATTGCTAAATTAATCACAAAAATCATTTGAAAAGCGTTTTGCGGGCAAAATAAAATGAGTTCATTAAAACTACTTCCCCCTTTTTCTATGCGCTTTTTGGCTGAAGCGTACCTAACTTACACATTGAAAGCCTTTTTATAGAAGCGCACCACTGTTAGACGCGCCGTTTAAGAAATACCCACGAGGAAAAGACGCGCACTGGATCGCTTTAATGCAGTTCAAAAAGCCGTAACTCAGCTATCAAGTTTGTGGTATCAAATTAAAAGCTAATCCATGTATAGAAATATTATTCTTTTAACAGAATATATTGGTGACCATCTACTTATTTTGCTATTTTGCCGCAAAGAAAAAGTGTGCAAAAAAAAAAAAAAAAAATCACTCAATTTTCGAAACCGGACCATTGTGTCCAAATTCGCCAAAACTCCCATCTCTGAAATAAAACATCGGGATTCTTTCTCATATTTCGTCATGTAGAGCTTACTTGTCCAGAGCAAATGAGCTGAAAAAATGGGCAATTTTTACGACTATACGTTTTGACAATAAAAGCCTTAACAAAAAGCTCAAATATAAGCGATGGACTATTTTAACCAGAATTTCATAGTACATAAATCATTAGAACGTTTGGTGGTGCGCCCTCTGCCAGGCGTCAATGGTTATCAAAAATCCAATTTTTTACTTTTTTAAGGTAAACTAGAGACAGTTTCCTAGAACATTTTGCGAATTTCATCCCTCTGCGACATTCCGTTCGGAAGAAATGATGTTCCGAAATCAGCTCAGAGTCTACCAAAAGACCCATTTCAACATGTTCTGCAATATCAACACGCAGAGTTTTTGCAGATGTTGGACAGAAAATTGAATATTTGATGCCAAAGATACTTTCATAATTTTAATTTTTTAGTTTGTGAAAAGTTCCAAAGTAATATTGTATTCATGTTTGAATATATCTTCAATATAAGGCCCTATTTACATAATTATGTCAAAAAGTACCCCCCCCTTCCTCTTTCCTGTCTTCAAAACCATGAGCCCTACTGATATTGTGCAACTGAAGCAAAAAATACAAATTTTTTATGCATTAATTCTGATCTGGTATAAATGGACAGCAAAAACACTCACGGTAACAATTTTTCGTACTTTTTCTTAACGTCACAGAACTTGTATTTTTGGATGGAATTAAAAAAAATATTGCTAAATTAATCACCAAAAAGTCATTTAAGCGTTTGCGAACTGAAATAAAATGAGTTGTTGAAACTTCCGCCCTTTTCTATGCGCTTTTTTTGTACAGAAGCGCATATTACACCTAACCTTTTATTGAAAGCCTTTTTATAAAGAGAGCGCACCACCATTAGACGCGCCATTAAAATACACAGGAAGGAAAGCACTTTTTGGATCGTAACTCAGCATTTCAAAAGCAATAACTCAGCCTATCAAGTTTGGTATCAAATTAAAGCTAAATAATGTACTAGAATATTATTCTTTTTCATAAGAGGAATATATTGGGTGACCATCTACTTTTTTTGCTATTTTGCCGCAAAGAGAAAAAAAGTGTGCAAATTTAACCTTAAAAATCACTTTCAATTTTTCCAGAAACCGGACATTGTCCAAATTCGCGCTAAAAACTCCATCTCTGAAATAAAACATCGGGACTTTTCTCATATTTCGTCATGTGAACACTTGTCGGAAGCAAATGGAGCTGAAAATGGGCAGAATTTTGAGCTATACGTTTTAGAAAATAAAGCCGCAAACAAGCTCAAATAAGCGGTGGACTATTTTAACCGAATTTCACTGGTACATAAATCGTGGAGTGATTTGGTGGTGCGCCCTCTTATAAACGTCAATAGTTATCAAAATCCAATTTTTACTTTTTTAAGGTAAACTGAGAGACAGTTTCTGAGTCATTTTGCAAGATTTCATCCCTCTGCGACATTCCGTTCGGAAGAAATGATGTTCCAAAAGAAAATCAGCTCGGAGTCACCAAAAAGACCCAAATTTTAACATGTTCATCAACACACGCAGAGTTTTGCAGATGTTGGACAGAAAAATTGAATGTTTGATGCAAAAGATACTTTCTAATTTTAATTTTTTTAGTTGTGAAAAGTTCAAAATGTGTGTATTCATGTTTTTATTATCTTCAATATAGGCCTATTTACATAATTATGTCAAGGTACCCCCCCCCCCTTCTCTTTCCCTGTCTTCAAAACAAGGCCTACTGATATTGGCAATTGAAGCAAAATACAAATTTTTATGCGTTATTCTGATCTGGTATAAATCGACCCTTAAAAACACTCACGAAAGTGATTTTTTCATACTTTTCTTAACGTCTGAGACTTGTATTTTTTTGGATGAATTAAAAAAAAATATTGCTAAAATTAATCTACAAAAGTCATTTTTAAAGCGTTTGCGAACAGAAATAAAATGATTTATTAAAACTTCCGCCCTTTTTTCTATGCTTTTTTGTACAGAAGCGCGTACTAACACACATTGAAAGCCTTTTATAAGAGAGCGCACCACCATTAGACGCGCCATTGAAAAACACAGGGAAAGACGCACTTTTGGATCGCGCTCAGCAGTTCAAAAACGTAACTCAGCTATCAAGTTTGGTATCAAATTAAAGCTAATCATGTATAGAATATTATTCTTTTAACAGAATATATTGGTGACCATCTACTTTTTTGCTATTTTGCCGCAAAAGAAAAAGTGTAATGCCAATTTAACCTTAAAAATCACTCAATTTTCGAAACCGGACATTGTCCAAATTCGCGCCAAAACTCTCCATCTCTGAAATAAAACATCTGGACTTTTTCTCATATTTCGTCATGTAGACACTTGTCGAAAGCAAATGAGCTGAAAATGGGCAAAATTTGACTATACGTTTTGAAAATAAAAAGCCGCAACAAGCTCAAATAAGCGGTGGACTAACTTTAACCGAATTTCACTGGTACATAAATCATTGGAGTGATTTGGTGGTGCGCCCTCTTATAAACGTCAATAGTTAGTCAAATCCAATTTTTACTTTTTAAGGTAAACTAGAGACAAGTTTCTAGTCATTTTGCAAGATTTCATCCCTCTGCGACATTCCGTTCGGAAGAAATGATGTTCCAAAAATCAGCTCAGGAGTCACCAAAAGACCAAATTTCCAACATGTTCATCAACACTTGCAGAGTTTTGCAGATGTTGGACAGAAAAGAACAGAATGTTTGATGCCAAAAGATGCTTTCTAATTTTAATTTTTTAGTTGTGAAAAGTTCAAAATATGTGTGTGTATTCATGTTTGAATATCTTCAATATGGAGAGCCTATTTACATAATTATGTCAAAGTACCCCCCTTCCTCTTTCCCCTGTCTTCAAAACAAAGGCCTACTGATATTGGCAATTGAAGCAAAAATACAAATTTTTGCATGCGTTATTCTGATCTGGTATAAATCGACAGCAAAAACACTCACGAAAGATTTTCATGCTTTTCTTAACGTCACAGACTTGTATTTTTTGGATGAATTAAAAAAATATTGCTAAAATTAATCACAAAGTCATTTAAAGCGTTTGCGAACGAAATAAAATGAAATTTATTCAAACTTCGCCCTTTTCTGCGCTTTTTTGTGGCCTGAAGCGCGTACACCTAACACACATTGAAAGCCTTTTTTATAAGAGGCGCACCACCATTAGACGCGCCATTGAAATACACAGGGAAAGACGCACTTTTGGATCGCGCTCAGCAGTTCAAAAACGTAACTCAGCTATCAAGTTTGGTATCAAATTAAAGCTAATCATATATAGAATATTATTCTTTTTAACAGAATATATTGGTATTATCTACTTTTTTTGCTATTTGCCGCAAAGAAAATTAGTGTACCAATTTAACCAGCAAAAAATCACTCAATTTTTCAAGGCACCGGACGTTGTCCAAATTCGCACATCAAAACTCCATCTCTGAAGCCAAAACATCGGACTTTTTCTCATATTTCAAATCATGTAGAACACTTGTCGGGGAGCAAATAACAGAGCTGAAAATGGGCAAGAATTTTGACTATACGTTTTTGAAAATAAAGCCGCAAACAAGCTCAAATAAGCGGTGGACTATTTTAACCGAATTTCACTGGGTACATAAATCGTTGGAGTGATTTGGTGGTGCGCCCTCTTATAAACGTCAATAGTTATCAAATCCAATTTTTTACTTTTTAAGGTAAACTAGAGACAGTTTCTAGTCATTTTGCAAGATTTCATCCCTCTGCGACATTCCGTTCGGAAGAAATGATGTTCCAAAAATCAGCTCCAGGTCACCAAAAAGACCCAAATTTCAACATGTTCATCAACACGCAGAGTTTTGCAGATGTTGGACAGAAAATTGAATGTTTGATGCCAAAAGATGCTTTCTAATTTTTAATTTTTGGTTGTGAAAAGTTCAAAATGTGTGTATTCATGTTTTGAATATCTTCAATATAGGCCTATTTACATAATTATGTCAAATTACCCCCCCCTTCCTCTTCCCTGTCTTCAAAACAAAGGCCTACTGATGCTTGTGCAATTGAAGCAAAAATACAAATTTTTTATGCGTTATTCTGATCTGGTATAAATAGAAAGCAAAAACACTCACGAAAGTGATTTTTCATGCTTTTCTTAACGTCAAAAACATGTATTTTTTAAAAAAAAAAAAAAAAAATATTGCTAAAATTAATCACTAAAAAGTCATTTAAAGCGTTTGCGAACGAAATAAAATGATTTATTAAAACTTCCGCCCTTTTTCTGCGCTTTTTGTACAGAAGCGCGTACACTAACACACATTGAAAGCCTTTTATAGAGCGCACCACCATTAGACGCGCCATTTGAAATACACAGGAAAAGACGCACTTTGGATCGCGCTCAGCAGTTCAAAAACGTAACTCAGCTATCAAATATGGTAACCAAATTAAAGCTAATCATGTATAGAATATTATTCTTTTAACAAGAATATATTGGTGACCATATACTTTTTTGCTATTTTGCCCGCAAAGAGAAAAAGTGTGCAAATTTAACCTTAAAAAATCTGGTACTCAATTTTCGAAACCGGACATTGTCATCCCGAAATTCGTTCGCCCAAAACTCCATCTCGGAAATAAAACGTCAGGACTTTTTCTCATATTTCGTCATGTAGAGCACTTGTCGGAAGCAAATGAGCTGAAAATGGGCAAGATTTGACTATACGTTTAGAAAATAAAGCCGCAACAAGCTCAAATAAGCGGTGGACTATTTTAACCGAATTTCACCGTTACAAAAATCGTGTAGGGAGTTGGGGGTGCGCCCTCTTATAAACGTCAATAGTTATCAAATCAATTTTTTTTACTTTTAAGGTAAACTAGAGACAGTTCTAGTCATTTTGCAGATTTCATCCCCTCTGCGACATTGCGTTCGGAAGAAATGATGTTCAAAAATCAGCTCAGGTCACCAAAAGGCCAGAATTTCAACATGTTCATCAACACAGAGTTTTGCAGATGTTGGACAGAAAATTGAATGTTTGATGCCAAAAAGATACTTTCTAATTTTTAATTTTTAGTTGTGAAAGTTTTCCAAAATGTGTGTATTCATGTTTTTGAATATCTTCAATATAGAGCCTATTTACATAATTATGTCAAAGTACCCCCCCTTCCTCTTTTCCCCTGTCTTTAAAAGCAAGGCCTTCCTACTGATATTGGCAGTGAAGCAAAATACCAAATTTTTATGGCGTTATTCTGATCTGGTATAAATCGACAGCAAAAAACGCACTCACGAAAGTGATTTTCATACTTTTTCTTAACGTCACAGACTTGTATTTTTGGATGAATTAAAAAAAATATTGCTAAAATTAATCACAAAAAGTCATTTAAAGCGTTTGCGAACGAAATAAAATGATTTATAAAAACATCCGCCCTTTTTCTATGCGCTTTTTGTACAGCAGCGCGTACCCCCCCAACACACATTGAAAGCCTTTTATAAGAGGGCGCACCACCATTAGACGCGCCATTGAAATACACACAGGGAAAAGACGCACTTTTGGATCGCGCTCAGCAGTTCAAAAGCAATAACTCAGCTATCAAGTTTGGTATCAAATTAAAGCTAATCATGTATAGAATATTATTCTTTTAACAGAATATATTGGTGACCATCTACTTTTTTTTTTGCTATTTTGCCGCAAAAGAAAAAAAGTGTGCAAATTTAACCTTAAAAATCACTCAATTTTCGAAACCGGACATTGTCCAAATTCGCGCCAAAACTCCATCTCTGAAATAAAACATCGGGACTTTTCTCATATTTCGTCATGTAGACACTTGTCGGAAGCAAATGAGCTGAAAATGGAGCAAATTTTGACTATACGTTTTGAAAATAAAAGCCGCAACAAGCTCAAATAAGCGGTGGACTATTTTAACCGAATTTCACTGGTACATAAATCGTGGAGTGATTTGGTGGTGCGCCCTCTTATAAACGTCAATAGTTATCAAAATCCAATTTTTTACTTTTTAAGGTAAACTAGAGACAGTTTCTAGTCATTTTGCAAGATTTCATCCCTCTGCGACATTCCGTTCGGAAGAAATGATGTTCCAAAAATCAGCTCGGGGTCACCAAAAGACCCAAATTTCAACATGTTCATCAACACGCAGAGTTTTGCAGATGTTGGACAGAAAATTGAATGTTTGATGCCAAAGATACTTTCTAATTTTAATTTTTTTAGTTGTGAAAAGTTCAAAATGTGTGTATTCATGTTTTTGAATATCTTCAATATAGGCCTATTTACATAATTATGTCAAAGTACCCCCCCTTCCTCTTTCCTGTCTTCAAAACAAGGCCTACTGATATTGGCAATTGAAGCAAAAATACAAATTTTTATGCGTTATTCTGATCTGGTATAAATCGACAGCAAAACACTCACGAAAGTGATTTTTCATGCTTTTCTTAACGTCACAGACTTGTATTTTTGGATGAATTAAAAAAATATTGCTAAAATTAATCACAAAAGTCATTTAAAGCGTTTGCGAACGAAATAAAATGATTTATTAAAACTTCCGCCCTTTTTCTATGCGCTTTTTGTACAGAAGCGCGTACACCTAACACACATTGAAAGCCTTTTATAAGAGAGGCGCACCACCATTAGACGCGCCATTGAAATACACAGGAAAGACGCACTTTTGGATCGCGCTCAGCAGTTCAAAAACGTAACTCAGCTATCAAGTTTGGTATCAAATTAAAGCTAATCATGTATAGAATATTATTCTTTTAACAGAATATATTGGTGACCATCTACTTTTTTGCTATTTTGCCGCAAAGAAAAAAGTGTGCAAATTTAACCTTAAAAATCACTCAATTTTCGAAACCGGACATTGTCCAAATTCGCGCCAAAACTCCATCTCTGAAATAAAACATCGGGACTTTTTCTCATATTTCGTCATGTAGACACTTGTCGGAAGCAAATGAGCTGAAAATGGGCAAATTTTGACTATACGTTTTGAAAATAAAGCCGCAAACAAGCTCAAATAAGCGGTGGACTATTTTAACCGAATTTCACTGGTACATAAATCGTGGAGTGATTTGGTGGTGCGCCCTCTTATAAACGTCAATAGTTATCAAAATCAATTTTTACTTTTTAAGGTAAACTAGAGACAGTTTCTAGTCATTTTGCAAGATTTCATCCCTCTGCGACATTCGTTCGGAAGAAATGATGTTCAAAAATCAGCTCGGAGTCACCAAAGACCCAAATTTCAACATGTTCATCAACACGCAGAGTTTTGCAGATGTTGGACAGAAAATTGAATGTTTGATGCCAAAAGATACTTTCTAATTTTAATTTTTTATTTGTCAAAAGTTCAAAATGTGTGTATTCATGTTTTTAATATCCTCAATATCGGCCTATTTACATATTTCTGTCAAAGTCCCCCCCCCCCCCCTTCCTCTTTCCCTGTCTTCAAAACAAAGGCCTACTGATATTGGCAATTGAAGCAAAAATACAAATTTTTTATGCGTTATTCTGATCTGGTATAAATCGACAGCAAAAACACTCACGAAAGTGATTTTTCATGCTTTTCTTAACGTCACAGACTTGTATTTTTTGGATGAATTAAAAAAAAAATATTGCTAAAATTAATCACAAGAGTCATTTAAAGCGTTTGCGAACGAAATAAAATGATTTATTAAAACTTCCGCCCTTTTTCTATGCGCTTTTTATTGTACAGAAGCGTACACCTAACACACATTGAAAGCCTTTTATAAGAGAGCGCACCACCATTAGACGCGCCATTGAAATACACAGGGAAAGACGCACTTTTGGATCGCGCTCAGCAGTTCAAAAACGTAACTCAGCTATCAAGTTTGGTATCAAATTAAAGCTAATCATGTATAGAATATTATTCTTTTAACAGAATATATTGGTGACCATCTACTTTTTTTGCTATTTTGCCGCAAAGAAAAAGTGTGCAAATTTAACCTTAAAAATCACTCAATTTTCGAAACCGGACATTGTCCAAATTCGCGCCAAAACTCCATCTCTGAAATAAAACATCGGGACTTTTTTTTTTTATTTTTTCATGTAGACACTTGTCGGAAGCAAATGAGCTGAAAATGGGCAAATTTTGACTATACGTTTTGAAAATAAAGCCGCAACAAGCTCAAATAAGCGGTGGACTATTTTAACCAATTTCACTGGTACATAAATCGTGGAGTGATTTGGTGGTGCGCCCTCTTATAAACGTCAATAGTTATCAAAAATCCAATTTTTACTTTTTAAGGTAAACTAGAGACAGTTTCTAGTCATTTTGCAAGATTTCATCCCTCTGCGACATTCCGTTCGGAAGAAATGATGTTCCAAAAATCAGCTCGGAGTCACCAAAAGACCCAAATTTCAACATGTTCATCAACACGCAGAGTTTTGCAGATGTTGGACAGAAAATTGAATGTTTGATGCCAAAAGATACTTTCTAATTTTAATTTTTTAGTTGTGAAAAGTTCAAAATGTGTGTATTCATGTTTTGAATATCTTCAATATAGGCCTATTTACATAATTATGTCAAAAGTACCCCCCCTTCCTCTTTCCCTGTCTTCAAAACAAAGGCCTACTGATATTGTAGCAATTGAAGCAAAAAATACAAATTTTTTATGCGTTATTCTGATCTGGTATAAATCGACAGCAAAAAACACTCACGAAAGTGATTTTTCATGCTTTTCTTAACGTCACAGACTTGTATTTTTGGATGAATTAAAAAATATTGCTAAAATTAATCACAAAAAGTCATTTAAAGCGTTTGCGAACGAAATAAAATGATTTATTAAAACTTCCGCCCTTTTTTCTATGCGCTTTTTTGTGCAGAAAGCGCGTACACTAACACATTAAGAAAGCCTTTTATAAGAGAAGCGCACCACCATTAGACGCGCCATTGAAATACACAGGGAAAGACGCACTTTTGGATCGCGCTCAGCAGTTCAAAAACGTAACTCAGCTATCAAGTTTGGTATCAAATTAAAGCTAATCATGTATAGAATATTATTCTTTTAACAGAATATATTGGTGACCATCTACTTTTTTTGCTATTTTGCCGCAAAGAAAAAAGTGTGCAAATTTAACCTTAAAAAATCACTCAATTTTCGAAACCGGACATTGTCCAAATTCGCGCCATAAACTCCATCTCTGAAATAAAACATCAGGACTTTTCTCATATTTCGTCATGTAGACCTTGTCGGAAGCAAATGAGCTGAAAATGGGCAAATTTTGACTATACGTTTTGAAAATAAAAGCCGCAACAAGCTCAAATAAGCGGTGGACTATTTTAACCGAATTTCACTGGTACATAAATCGTGTAGTGATTTGGTGGTGCGCCCTCTTATAAACGTCAATAGTTATCAAAATCCAATTTTTTACTTTTTAAGGTAAACTAGAGACAGTTTCTAGTCATTTTGCAAGATTTCATCCCTCTGCGACATTCCGTTCGGAAGAAATGATGTTCCAAAAATCAGCTCAGAGTCACCAAAGACCCAAATTTCAACATGTTCATCAACACGCAGAGTTTTGCAGATGTTGGACAGAAAATTGAATGTTTGATGCCAAAGATACTTTCTAATTTTAATTTTTAGTTGTGAAAAGTTCAAAATGTGTGTATTCATGTTTTGAATATCTTCAATATCGGCCCTATTTACATAATTATGTCAAAGTACCCCCCCCCCCTTCCTCTTTCCCTGTCTTCAAAACAAGGCCTACTGATATTGGCAATTGAAGCAAAAATACAAATTTTTTATGCGTTATTCTGATCTGGTATAAATCGACAGCAAAAACACTCACGAAAGTGATTTTTCATGCTTTTCTTAACGTCACAGACTTGTATTTTTTTTTTTTTTTTAAAAAAAATATTGCTAAAATTAATCACAAAAGTCATTTAAAGCGTTTGCGAACGAAATAAAATGATTTATTAAAACTTCCGCCCTTTTTCTATGCGCTTTTTTGTACAGAAGCGCGTACACTAACACACATTGAAAGCCTTTTATAAGAGAGCGCACCACCATTAGACGCGCCATTGAAATACACAGGGAAAGACGCACTTTTGGATCGCGCTCAGCAGTTCAAAAACGTAACTCAGCTATCAAGTTTGGTATCAAATTAAAGCTAATCATGTATAGAATATTATTCTTTTAACAGAATAATATTTGGTGACCATCTACTTTTTTTGCTATTTTGCCGCAAAGAAAAAAATTAGTGCAAATTTAACCTTAAAAAAATCACTCAATTTTTCGAAACCGGACATTGTCCAAATTCGCGCCAAAACTCCATCTCTGAAATAAAACATCAGGACTTTTCTCATATTTCGTCATGTAGACACTTGTCGGAAAACAAATGAGCTGAAAAATGGGCAAATTTTGACTATACGTTTTGAAAATAAAGCCGCAACAAGCTCAAATAAGCGGTGGACTATTTTAACCGAATTTCACTGGTACATAAATCGAGGAGTGATTTGGTGGTGCGCCCTCTTATAAACGTCAATAGTTATCAAAATCCAATTTTTTACTTTTTTAAGGTAAACTAGAGACAGTTTCTAGTCATTTTGCAAGATTTCATCCCTCTGCGACATTCCGTTCGGAAGAAATGATGTTCAAAAAATCAGCTCGGCGTCACCAAAAGACCCAAATTTCAACATGTTCATCAACACGCAGAGTTTGCAGATGTTGGACAGAAAATTGAATGTTTGATGAGAAAAGATACTTTCTAATTTTAATTTTTTAGTTGTGAAAAGTTCAAAATGTGTGTATTCATGTTTTTGAATATCTTCAATATAGGCCTATTTACATAATTATGTCAAAAGTACCCCCCCCCCTTCCTCTTTCCTGTCTTCAAAACAAAGGCCTACTGATATTGGCAATTGAAGCAAAATACAAATTTTTATGCGTTATTCTGATCTGGTATAAATCGACAGCAAAAACACTCACGAAAGTGATTTTTCATTTTTTTCTTAACGTCACAGACTTGTATTTTTTTTTTTTTTTATAAAAAAATATTGCTAAAATTTATCACAAAAGTTATTTAAAGCGTTTGCGAACGAAATAAAATGATTTATTAAAACTTCCGCCCTTTTTCTATGCGCTTTTTGTACAGAAGCGCTTACACCTAACACACATTGAAAGCCTTTTATAGAGAGCGCACCACCATTAGACGCGCCATTGAAATACACAGGGAAAGACGCACTTTTGGATCGCGCTCAGCAGTTCAAAAACGTAACTCAGCTATCAAGTTTGGTATCAAATTAAAGCTAATCATGTATAGAATATTATTCTTTTAACAGAATATATTGGTGACCATCTACTTTTTTGCTATTTTGCCGCAAAGAAAAAAAGTGTGCAAATTTAACCTTAAAAATCACTCAATTTTCGAAACCGGACATTGTCCAAATTCGCGCCAAAACTCCATCTCTGAAATAAAACATCAGGACTTTTCTCATATTTCGTCATGTAGACACTTGTCGGAAGCATGAATGAGCTGAAAACAGGCAAATTTGACTATACGTTTTGAAAATAAAGCCGCAACAAGCTCAAATAAGCGGTGGACTATTTTAACCGAATTTCACTGGTACATAAATCATGGAGTGATTTGGTGGTGCGCCCTCTTATAAACGTCAATAGTTGTCAAAATCAATTTTTACTTTTTTAAGGTAAACTAGAGACAGTTTCTGAGTCATTTTTGCAAGATTTCATCCCTCTGCTTCATTCCGTTCGGAAGAAATGATGTTCCAAAAAATCAGCTCAGAGTCACCAAAAGACCCAAATTTCAACGTATGTTCATCAACACGCAGAGTTTTGCAGATGTTGGACAGAAAATTGAATGTTTGATGCCAAAAGATACTTTCTAATTTTAATTTTTTTAGTTGTGAAAAGTTCAAAATGTGTGTATTCATGTTTTGAATATCTTCAATATAGGCCTATTTACATAATTATGTCAAAGTACCCCCCCCCCCCCTTCCTCTTTCCCTGTCTTCAAAACAAGGCCTACTGATATTGGCAATTGAAGCAAAAATACAAATTTTTTATGCGTTATTCTGATCTGGTATAAATCGACAGCAAAAAACACTCACGAAAGTGATTTTTTCATGCTTTTCTTAACGTCACAGACTTGTATTTTTTGGATGAATTAAAAAAAAATATTGCTAAAATTAATCACAAAAGTCATTTAAAGCGTTTGCGAACGAAATAAAATGATTTATTAAAACTTCCGCCCTTTTTCTATGCGCTTTTTGTTGCAGAAGCGCGTACACTAACACACATTTGAAAGCCTTTTATAAGAGAGCGCACCACCATTAGACGCGCCATTGAAATACACAGGGAAAGACGCACTTTTGGATCGCGCTCAGCAGTTCAAAAACGTAACTCAGCTATCAAGTTTGGTATCAAATTAAAGCTAATCATGTATATAGAATATTATTCTTTTAACAGAATATATTGGTGACCATCTACTTTTTTTGCTATTTTGCCGCAAAGAAAAAGTTATTACCAAAATTTAACAACAAAAAATCACTCAATTTCGAAACCGGACATTGTCCAAATTCGCGCCAAAACTCCATCTCTGAAATAAAACATCGGGACTTTTTCCTCATATTTCGTCATGTAGACACTTGTCGGAAGCAAATGAGCTGAAAATGGGCAAATTTTGACTATACGTTTTGAAATATAAGCCATAACAAGCTCAAATAAGCGGTGGACCAACTCTTTAACTTAAAATTTCACTGGTACATAAAATCATTGGAGTGATTTGGTATGATTGCGCCCTCTTATAAACATTAAAATAGTTAACTCAAAATCCAATTTTTTTACTTTTTAAGATGTAAACTGGGGAGCAGCAGTTTCTAGTCATTTTATGCAAGATTTCATCCCTCTGCGAAGCGTTTCCGTTCGGAAGAAATGATATTCCCAAAATCAGCTCGGAGTCACCAAAAGACCCAAATTTCAACATGTTCTTTCATCAACACGCAAGAGTTTTGCAGATGTTGGACAGAATATTGAATGTTTGATGACAAAAGATACTTTCTAATTTTAATTTTTTAGTTGTTTGAAAAGTTCAAAATACATGTAACAAATCATGTTTTTGAATATCTTCCAATATGACCCTATTTTACATAATTGTATCAAAAGTACCCCCCCCTTCACTCTTTTTCCTGTCTTCTTCAAAACAAAGGCCTACTACTGATATTGTGCAATTGAGGCAAAAATACAAATTTTTGTACGTTATTCTACAGTCTGGTACGCCAATCGACAGCAAAAACACTGCTGCAAGTGATTTTTTCATGTACTTTTCTTAACGTCACCAGACTTGTATTTTTTGGATGAATTAAAAAAAAAATATTGCTAAAATTAATCACAAAAGTCATTTTACAAAGCGTTTTGCAGACAGGAAATAAAAATGGTTTATTAAAACTTCCGCCCTTTTTCTATGCGCTTTTTTGTGCGGAGCGCGCGTACACCTAACACACATTGAAAGCCTTTTTGTAAGAGAGGCGCACCACCCATTGGACGCCGCCATTGAAATACACAGGGAAAGACGCCCTTTTGCTGGATCGCGCGCTCAGCGGTTTAAAAACGTAACTCCACAGCTATCAAGTTTGGTGTCAAATTAAAGCTAATCGCCATGCATATTTAGAATATTATTCTTTTTAACAAGGAATATATTGGTGACCGTCTACTTTTTTACTATGTTTTGCCGCAAAGAAAAATTGTGCAAGGAATTTAACTTCATAAAAAAATCACTCAATTTTCTGAAACCGGACATTGTCGAAATTCATATAAAACTCCATCTCTGAAATAAAACTTATCAGGACTTTTCTCATATTTCAAAATCATATAGACACTTGTCGGGAAACGTGATATGAGCTGAAAATGGGCAAATTTACGACTATACGTTTTTGAAAAATAAAAGCCACAATAAGCTCAAATAAGCAGTGGACTCTTTTAACCGAATTTCGCAGGTACATAAATCATGGAGGTGATTTGGTGCTGGTGCGCCCTCTTATAAACGTCAATGGTTATCAAAGTCAATTTTTTTACTTTTTTTAAGGTAAACTAGAGACAGTTTCTAGTCATTTTGCAAGATTTCACCACTCTGCGTCATGCCGATTGGAAGAAATGATGTTCCAAAATTCAGCTCGGAGTCACCAAAAGACCCAAATTTCAACATGTTCATCAACACGCAGAGTTTTGCAGATGTTGGACAGAAAAATTGAATGTTTGATGCCAAAAGATGCTTTCTAATTTTAATTTTTTAGTTGTGAAAAGTTCAAAATATGTGTAATTCATGTTTTGAATATCTTCAATATAGGCCTTTTTTTTTAATGATACGTCAAAGTACCCCCCCCCCTACCCTCTTTCCCTGTCTTCAAAACAAGGCCTACTGATATTGGCACTTGAAGCAAAAATACAAATTATTTATGCGTTATTCAGATATGATATAAATCTACAGCAAACCCAATAACGAAAGTGATTTTTCATGCTTTTCTTAACGTCACAGACTTGTATTTTTTGGATGAATTAAAAAAAAAATATTGCTAAAATTAATCACAAAGTCATTTAAAGCGTTTTGCGAACGAAATAAAATGATTTTATTAAAACTTCCGCCCTTTTTCTATGCGCTTTTGTACAGAAGCGCATACACCCCCAACACACATTGAAAGCCTTTTATAAGAGAGCGCACCACCATTAGACGCGCCATTGAAATACACAGGGAAAGACGCACTTTTGGATCGCGCTCAGCAGTTCAAAAACGTAACTCAGCTATCAAGTTTGGTATCAAATTAAAGCTAATCATGTATAGAATATTATTCTTTTAACAGAATATATTGGTGACCATCTACTTTTTTTGTTATTTTTCCGCAAAGAAAAAGTGTGCAAATTTAACCTTAAAAAATCACTCAATTTTCGAAACCGGACATTGTCCAAATTCGCGCCAAAACTCCATCTCTGAAATAAAACATCGGGACTTTTTCTCATATTTCGTCATGTAGACACTTGTCGAAAGCAAATGAGCTAAAAATGGGCAAATTTTGACTATACGTTTTGAAAATAAAGCCACCAACAAGCTCAAATAAGCGGTGGACTATTTTAACCGAATTTCACTGGTACATAAATCGTGGAGTGATTTGGTGGTGCGCCCTCTCTTATAAACGTCAACTGGATATCAAAATCCACTTTTTACTTTTAAGGTAAATCCAGGGGAGACAGTTTCTTTTAGTCATTTTGTGAAGATTTCATCCCTTCTGCGACATTCTGTTCTGGAAGAAATGATGTTCCAAAAATCAGCTCAGAGTCACCAAAAGAACCCAAGAATTTCAACATGTTCATCAACACGCAGAGTTTTGCAGATGTTGGTCAGAAAATTGAATGTTTGATGCCAAAAGATAATTTTCTAATTTTAATTTTTTTAGTTGTGAAAAAGTTCAAATGTGTCATATTGTATTCATGTTTTGAATATCTTCAATATAGGCCTATTTACATAATTATGTCAAAGTACCCCCCCTTCCTCTTTC
>NW_027305708.1:0-81000 GCF_039555335.1 Amphiura filiformis
TCAAGATCCCAAGTCCGAACAAGTTTGAAATTAAAGATATCAACATTTGGTAAGTTTCATTTGTCAGCAAAAAGTTTTTGGGATTTCGATGGCGCACGTAGTTAACAGATTTCAAAGGTCAAAATTTCCTATTTTCGCGCATTTTTACATGCCTGCATTAGTGCGCGTCAACGTCACCCGACGCTCCGAATAGTATTTCATCAAAGAAGAGGTAATTCTCTGCAAGTACTGAAAAAATTAGCTTGGGATCTCTTGATCTTCATATTTTTCTGATTTTTTGAAAATGGACTTAGCTATTCTGGAGGTTAATTTGCCCTCTTTTCCCCACGGCTGTTTGATGTATATAGAATTGGCTTCATTATTAACTAAATGTAAACTATAGATGGCGCTATTTATCCTAAATTATATTTCTTTATTTGCAAGGGTTAAATGTGATTAATACCGCCATTAAAACAGCTGGAATATGTGAAACAAGCAACAAGGGAATTTTATAAACATATGCCATCAAACAGTAAAAGGAATTATTTGTATTAAAAGCTTGAAAGGGTAATTTCCAGTAACTAAATAGCGCCACCAATTTTGACATTAATAAATGCATTTTATATCCGAAAAAGCTTTTAAAAATACTATTAAAAGAGAATCATTTTGTAAAAGAGGGGAAATTAAAGTTGAGAACGACTCAAAAGCATCTGTATACATTAGCACGATATCACTTTTAGCTGTTTAAGCCTAAAATTTGGTTATACGTGATGTTTTGTTTGAAAAACTAATAAATGATCCCATCAAACAACCGTGTCCCCTCAAATAATGACGCATAGCACAATGTGGGCTTTTTACTGCATCACAAAAAGATGCGCCAACAAGATCCCAATTTTATTTTTCATCGTCTAGCTTCTTTGGCAACTGGTAGACAAAAAAAAAAGTAACAGCTACTTGGGATCAAGTGGGCGCACTAATGAGTGTGATAGGAATCCGTCCCTCACGTGAGGGACGGACATCAATAGATTAATTGCTGTGTTTAATTAACCCTGGTTAAGGCCAGAGTAATGGAAGACACATTCGTTCACGCCCGAATTTGAGATTTCTTGATATTTATCAACACTAAGATAAGATGTATTCTTTCACTTGAAACTGATAAAATACAACTTGCTAATATTTACTCGTATTTTTGCTTGATTTGTTTCACTCTTTTCAACTCTAAAAAGTCACATGGCTCAAGACAGCTTAGTAAATTGGCGGAAATAAGGGAGTGTTCATAAATACTTTGGTGGGGGGCTGGAAAATATTTTTTTTATGTTTAAATTTTTTTTAACCCCCCTCTTCGTGAACCCAAAACTTTTTGACCCCCCCTCTTAATGGACCTAAAACTTTTTTGACCCCCCCTCATATTAGGTTCAAAACTATTTTGACCCCCCCCTCATTTTAATGTAGCCTACCATTCTACATCCAAGGACAGAGGAAACATATTAATGATACTTAAATTTGTATTGATGTGCAATGAAATTGTATGTACATGTCATTGATATAAAATATGTGGAATTGTTTTATCATTTTGTAAAGTAGCTCATAAGTATGTTTTATGCAACCCAGTATTAAAAACCATCCATTTATGATTGGAATCAGTGGCGAAGCATTGAAATTTAGGGGGTCGGGGACGAGTGTATTTTGTTCTGGTTTACTGGAACTGGGGGGGGGGGGGAATAAAAGTTCGGGGGCAGCGTTGACAAAAAAAAATTGCAGTTGCATACATAAACCGTTTTTGTTTTATTGTGACAAACAATGTGCACACAGAGCGCGCAAACGTTTTGTATTTTACACTATTTTGGCCCATGATCGGGTGAATTTGGGTGGAAAAGGGGTTCCTTGCCCTTTTCTTTTCATTTGCCCTCCAGATTTTATCTTTCATTTTTTGAAGGGGAACTTTTTCTTTCATCTTTGTCATGGGGGCACTATACGCTACTGCCGAAATGGTGTGTTTTGCTATTTGATGGGCCAGTTTGTGTGATCGCGAAGCGCAAAATTTTGTAATTTTACCCTATTTGGGCCCAAAACATGATGCTTTTCGATGTGCTAAAAAAGTTGCATAGGGCAATTATTGGTTTTTTTTCTCCTACTAGGATTTTTAGGGGATGTCACCCATGGAAAAATTAGAGGGTGGAAATGTGTACCCCGGTTCTCCAAGCTTCCTCTGCCTGTAATTATAATGCAACATGATTTAGTTGTATCAGTGATAATAAATTAATAATCTGTACTGCATGAAATATTATTGTAAAAATTGTCAACACTAAAGACATGAAAGAAGAACAAAGATATTGCACCTTTTTAGTGATTAAAAGAGCAGACTAGAAGGAACTGACACAAACCTCAAAATTAAGTTATAGACAACAAGACAATTTTTAACACTTCATATACTTATATATCTTTGACTATTGAATGACTTATCAAAATACATAAAGGACCTGATCAAATACCCTTATCTGGAATGAACTTTTGTTCTGGCTTTACTAGCGTGTGAAAAAATTTCAGGCTATTTTATATTTTTTCTTCAGGACTAATGTTGCTAAAGTTTTTACACCCCCCCCCTCTACGTGCCCAAAAACTTTTTAACCCCCCTGTTCATACACCCAAAACTTTTTAACCCCCCTATTCAGAACTCCTAAAATTTTATGACCCCCTACATATTTTCTAGCCCCCCCCTACCAAAGTATTTATGAACACTCCCTAATGAGTCAGAAATGCGCGAATGCTAAATATTTTGATTACGCTGCGATTAAACTTAGCTTAAGCGTGACGCTGTGCAACTCTGCTGCGTATGTCCAACGCAGTCTAGGCGCATTCGGTTTGTTGTTCACGCCAGCAAATGTGGTGTAAACAAAACAAAAATTTGCAGTCAAAATGCCACTTAGATTTTTTGATTATTTTGAATTTTGGCGCACTGAAAGCAGACATTATAGCTTTATTGGTGCAAAAAGATGCATATTTAGACCATGCACCAGATAAAGGCGTGAAAGTCTTACCGTTTTAAAATATAAGGACGTTTTGTGCATAATTTTGACATTTTTTTACTAAAACATCGATTTCTCATAGTTCACTTTTGACAATATTGCACGATTTTTGTGATAAGATAACTCGAAAAATATGCAAGCAAAAGGTAAACTTTTTGCACTATCGTTTAGAGTACATCAAAGCCTAGGGAAGGTTTTCTCATTTTTTCAAAATATTTGTTTTAAGAGCCAATCTCCCTTATTATGTACCCATCTGTGATACAAAAAAAAATAGAATTTTCTCTAAAAAATAATTTTGGTACATATTAGCACCAACAACTCACATGTAAAATATGAGCGTGCACAGCGCCCTCGTTCAGCTTGAAAAAATTCTTGAAATTTCAGCCTCTCTGAGCCTTACTTGCAAATGGTAAACTTTGGAGGTGCATAACATCGCGCCCATCATCATCCCAACCTGCATTTTGCATTTTTTAAAGTACCAAATGGTTACATTACAAAAAGCAAGAAAAAAAAATTGGGATCTTGATGGCGCACAAAATCAAAAACAAAAATATACACCATTCTGTGCAATTTTTAGCTTAATAGAGTGACAAAATTGCTTTTTTCACATGTTTTTTCAATATTTCAAAAAAAGAGGCAATTTCAAAAAATAAAAAACCTTCCCTAAGTTCATGTCTCTTCTTTATGAAAAGCTAACTGATTTTTTTTTACTCCGGACGGATTTTTTTTAAGTTGTCACAAACAAATTTGGGTAAAAAAGTGAATTTTTGTGATTTTTTCAAAAACTCGAGATTTTTGAACAAATCAAATTGAGTCAAAATTGACCTCTATTGAATAAGTGCGCCCACATAATCCCACTTTTTTTTTTACTTGCAATCAGTTATACATAAGCCCCTTTAGCCAATCTTCCAAAAAATAAGATATGGGATCATGTTGGCGCACATTTTTATTATGGGTCAAAGTTCCACTTTTGTGCTGCACGTAGGCAAATATGCGTAACTTTGGCACAGAGCTTGACCTTTCACCGCTTTTATATTAGTGTGCCTACTTGATCCCAAGTAGCTGTTACTTTTTTATGCCTACCAGTTGCCAAAGAAGCTAGACGATGAAAAATAAAATTGGGATTTTGTTGGCGCATTTTTTTTGATTCAGTAAAAAGCCCACATTGTGCTGCATCATTATAAGAGGGCAATTATTGACATCCACAATGAGGCTAAGTCCATTTTCAAAAAATCAGAAAAATATGAAGATCAAGAGATCCCAAGCTAATTTTTTCAGTACTTGCAGAGAATTACCTCTTCTTTGATGAAATGCTATTCGGAGAGTCAGATGATGTTGGCGCGCAATAATACAGGCATGTAAAAATGTGCGAAAATAGGAAATTTTGACCTTTGACCTCTGTTAACTCGATGCGCAAACGAAATCCCAAAGATTTTTTGCTGAAAAATGAAACTTGTGATCTTGATGGCGCAGCCCGTTATGATGCTTGGAAGTTTGCACGAGGGCGCTTTCCATAAAATCATTGGATTTGCTGATTTTGTGCGCCGTCAAGATCCCAATTTTTTTCTTGGTTTTTGTAATGTAACCATTTGGTGCTTTAAAAGTACCCGCTAGATGAGTAAATGGGAGCGTTCACTATAACAGGAAGAATTACTGGACAGGTAGAATCATCGAAAAGATACATTTTGATTTTTCGTTTCCATGTTATTTATTTATTTAAACCCGTTCCCATTTTTTTCTAAATCTGTTATTTGTTACATTTCCTTTTTAGCTTCATTTTTTTTATTTGCTGCTTGTGATTTCCCGTTTCCATGTTTTTATTTAATTCTGTTATCATTATTATAGCTTCTTTTTTCCCCCTTACATTTCCTGATTAGTTTCTTTCCTTCTTTGTTTCGTTCCGTTCATTTAGTTAATTTAACCCGTTGGCCTATTACTCGTACCTCTTTTGTCATTTTAATTTCATGTTTCTTTATAGTGTAGGTCTACCGCTTCATTTTGTTTATACAACACACATATTTTTCCCGTATACGTCCTCTCGGAGCGTGTATGCGGACATGTTCATCTTTATCATAATCCCGTGACCCGTCCATGTACCTTTTTGTCCTTTAATTTTTATTTATTTTTCCTTCTTTCTGTATTATCATGTCCACTGGTCTCTGGCTCGCAAGTCGTGTGGCTCTCGCCGTTCTGCCAGCGCATTGGCGTAATCTTGCGATTACGCTCATGCGCCGACCTTGCCTGCCAGCTGCAGTGACGCGCAGGCTGGTAACTGATTTTCATAACAAAAACCCGTTTTACCCATATTTTCACTGTTTTTGCAGCCAATTCTTGACCGATTTCAACCAAATAAAGTCGAGGCAATTTCCCGTATATTCCTCGATCTCCCGCATGAATTTGGCGACATGTGGATCGAAACTGACGGAGCCTTTTACATAAACCACATACATACATACACACAACGTATTAGCCTATTTATAGTAAGATGCAGGTTGGGATGATGATGGCGCACAATGTTATGCACCTCCAAAGTTTACCATTTGAAAGTAAGGCTCAGAGAGGCCGAAATTTCAAGAATTTTTTCAAGCTGAATGAGGGCGCTGTGCACGCTCATATTTTACATGTGAATTCTATTTTTTTTGTATCGCAAATCCGTACATAACTGGCTCTTAATGTTGAAATTTGGATGAAAGTTATTTCGATGCTCAGTCAACTTTATCTTTTGAGCAAGATTTGCCTATTTTTGGACAGTCTAAAATTTTGCTGAAGATGAAGTGTATTCATTTTAGCAGCATTTTTGATGCAATCGCCTGTGTTTACTTCTGAACTTCCACTGCTTTATACGGTTTATGTTTCAGCGAATCCGACTAGATTTCGAATGCAATGGTCTCTAGTGACTAGAATGTGAAGCTATCGGTGCAGTGCAGCAAATTCTTGCTTGCTTGGCTAGACTTTATGTTCAGAACATCATACTAATTCACTTTCCCAATGGACTACCAAAACATGCCACCTTCGATGTACAGCTGTAATTTTCTCCCAAATATGTTTCACTTACCATTTCATGTTTGCTCAAGCTTGACCAGCACATGGTGAAGAATTTATAGAATCCATTTTCAACATGTATGTTCCTTCAAAATGACAATTTCATGTCAATATTCCCAGCAGCAGCTTCCTAAATGTCCAACTTTCATGAATTGATCAGAGATGTTATCATAGCATGTTCTGACCTTTATGACAATGTGCTTGGCCAAGCCTCCCAATTGCCATATCAACTCCCAACCACACTCATTGGGAGATGGCTTCTTCCCAAATGCAGGATAGGATGTTTTTTTCCCCATCTCATTCCTTGCACTGGTAGACATGTCCACATTGCTTATTATAGAGGGCGACATTCAATCCAAAAAGTTTGGACCACAGTAGTCCACAGTCAATGGCTTAACTGTGTAATCCCCATGGGGAAATACAAAAATGTGAAATTTCGACACCAGAAACTTGACGACGCAGTCTAAAAAGTGCTGGTACTTTATCCTTGATACAGAAGTCAGCATGCAGTGAAAGTTAGATTTCATAAAATAAAATCGCCTTTGTTTAAAATGGATCATCGTGGTAAAAAATGATGCATTACATGCTTTTTTTGTACAGTAAGTCATTGGAAGGCATTGTCAATGATGGTCGCAGAAAAGTGCAGTTTTTTAAAAACAGACATTTGCCCCTAACTTCGCTAGTTTTTGACCTACAGACATGGTTGACCCCTCATTTTTTAAGTTAAATAATCACCTTTTTAAACAAAATAATTTCCATGTGAAATATCCTACTTGAAAATTTTGTGAACATGCCTAGCACTGGCTGTCCTATTCTTCAATACCACCTAGTCCAGAGAATAAGAACTTTGCCTCAAATCATGATGATAATATGCACATGTTCCAGGTAATGATGCAAGAATGCACACATCATTGCACATGCATGGCATGATGTCTTGAAATACCCTCCACTCAAGCATTAACCAATCACGAGTTAACATGTTGGCAATTTAGAAAGTGTTGCCATTTCATTTCTTTCTGCACACATTGGGGTGCTATGGAATAAATGCTCTGTGGACACACAGTGACTTTTTTATTGCTTGCACTGCCTTGGGCTGTATTGAGGTGTAATAATTGGAAATCATGATTTGGGGTTATGTTTTGGAGTATGTATACATTGAACATATACAGCTGAAATTTGACTGTGGATATTTAAACTTTCTTGAACGAAGTGAGTACAAATTGGGGATCATATTTTTCAGACATGGAATAAGGACTTTTAATGCAAGCTGAAAGTGGTAGGTATACAGGAATTTTTATAACTGGTGTAGTTATCATGTTTTGAAATATACACTCTTTGACAGCTCTCTCCGTGCCTGTTTGAATGCCTGGTTATACCATGTACCCATACACTAGTACATGAGACCAGGTTAAGGCCCTAACCTTTAATATTGTCAAATTTTACGCTGTTACACATTGGAAAATTAACATTTTTATCATATTTTATGTCTATCTTATGGTTTTTCTGTTAAAAATAATACTGGAAAGTTAGAACAATCAATTAGCTACATGTTGATACCAAAATGAATTCATTATTATGAGTAAAGGTTGAGTTATGGTGGTTTTATTTCCCCTACCCCTTAATAATGCCATATTTGACATGGTTATACATAGAAAAGTAACCTTTTCTCACATTTTATGGCTATCTACCTGACAATTAATGTTTGCTTTGCTTTAAAATAATACTAACACGTTTGAACAATCAATTAGCTACATATTAATTCCAAAATGAATTCATTATCATGAGTTGAAGTTGAGTTTTTTTACATTTTCAGTCTATTTTCCTGACAAACAGCGGTTGATCTCACCCCACACATATAAATATTCAAAATATTACATGAATGGCAACTTAACAAACAAATTGTGTTAATAGAACTTATATAGTTCAGCCGAGGGACATATTAAAACATGTAAAACACCCCAACCCTGAACCCTATACACACCCCGCACCCACCCCCATATAACCACACACACCTACCCCAAACCCACACAACACAAACCAACATGCAAGCAAACATGCACATACATAAATATTTGAACCAGAACATCAAAGTTTGCCTAGATATGCTTGATATTAAAAACAAAATTAAAAAAAAGGAAACTTAATTAATTTTGAAAATAGAAATTGGCACAATAGTAAAATTTGAAGCCAATGTCACAAAAACACCCACCCTGCGCATTGTTGTGAAAAATCTGATTTTTCACTAGTGTATGGACTGGCCACTTCCAATCATGATCAAATGAAACCTAGGTTTGCTTTCAAATAATACTAGGCAGTTAGAACAATCAATTAGCTACATATTCATACCAAAATAAATTCATTATTATGAGTAAAAGTTGAGTTATGAGAATTTATATCTCCCCTACCCCTTAATTTTGTCTTATTTTTGGTGATTTTATGCGATTATACGTCCATACATAAAATGACCTGTAAAAAAAAGTGATACCACAATTTGATTCCACTACCTACCTAGCAGTGTTTTAGAGGGTTCATACTTACTACCTATGGTGTCAAACCTTGTATGTAGTGGGGATGAACGAAGTCATTTTTTTGAGGTTGCTGCTCCTGTACTACAGGGATGTAGTATTTCATCAGGTAATGCATAACGTTGTTTAACGCTAATAAAATTTCTTTGAATCGCCATTGATGTTGATAATACATAATAATAATATAATACATGTTATAGTATTTCCATGTCGTGTTTGCATCAATAATGACTCAAAGAAAGTTGAAATCATTTTATACAATATTTAGTTTTTGCACTGAGAATTAAGATTGTCTCTTATACAATGTATTTACATTGTTAAAATAGATTAACCATCATTCGTATATAACTGATAACATTGTTTTGCTTTTCATATTGATCTCTGATCCGACCTCTGTACTACTGTAACAGGTTCCACTCTATCTTTGTTTTGGTATTTAACATCATAATAGTTTGTTTGGCTGGCAATCATGTTAATGTATTTGATTTAAGGGATGAGTCTATAGGAATAACGACCAAACAAAGAAATTCTTGTTTAAGCCGTAATATTGTAGTCTTTCAACCCTTTCACAACTTCAGCTGTGTAACTTACAAAATTCCCGCTAAAAAGTGGTTCTTTTAATTTTAGAAAATACATTAATAATCGCATTGGACTTTTCGTACTGATTGTACTATAAGTGACCACCAGCCTATAATGTTCTAATCACACTATAGACTGGGATTACATGTGACGTCATTGCCAGGCAATTGGTCTCTATTGTTCCTTGTCCGAAATATGCCCACGCAGTCAGGGACCGTGCTTTTAAAGCTCCCGCCAGATCACAATAAGGCCATTGAACTGCGTAGTAGCCATACGTACTCATTGAAGTATAACGGTAGCACGTTCCCTTACCGACTCATTATTAATGTGTGGAAAGAGGTCAGGGACGGCATTCTGATCATTCTAATCCTTTCTTTTAAGGTCAATAGATAAAAGAAAGGCCTTGAACACAGGTGCCGAGTTGTAGATAATATTTAATCATCAAAGCTGATGGCATAAGAAATTTCGAGGAGGCAGCGCTTATTATTTCTTGTAAACACAATCTAATGTGGTACTCACTACATGTAGAAGGCCGGGCAGGTCTACAAATTAGTGTATGAAGCTAGTAAAGATATAGCATTATGTTCAGTTTAATCAATTAAAATACTATGGCTGGATATGAAAAAAAAATCGCGAGGCATTAAGTATTAATTTTTATATTATTATGACAAAATCCAGTCCCTTCTCAATTGAATAGGCTCCGAGATTAGAATTTCCTTTCCAAAAATAAATTATATGGCCTAGAGGACATGATATAGGCCTAATCTAAACCCATATTCGGTATCCAGAAACCTTCACAGTCTGAGCGGCGCTTGCACTCGCATCGCATTAAACTAGACAAAGTTCGCTAAACTGAGGCCTGCTTCAATTGCCAACCTTTATCGAGGGGCGAGTTTGAGGTTTCATAGTCATCTATTACCTATACCATTTTTCACCCCGATGTGGCAGTGATGTCAACGCGTTGTGAACAGCTGTTTCGCTCGCGCATCTATGTGGTGTCTTTAAGCGCGTGCGTACCCCGGTATGTACACCAGCGCCATCGAACTCCAGCGAGTGATGCTGCGCCTAATAAAATTCGTTTCATATCTCTTTCCGTGTCGCAAAATACATCATCTCCCCGGGGGAGTACAGAGTTATGTTCATTGCATTCTGGAAAACGGACATTTCGGCTGGTGCCTTCATCACAAAAAAGGAATCCCCGATCATCACGATAATGGCGCGCGATCACGAACACCCGGCAAGCGGCAGAGCGTTTCAACCAATGACACGTCTTGATTGTGTCCGTTTGTCTGCAATGCGCGTGCGCCACGCCGCTCATTGCAACCGGCATGGTAGTATGAAACCAGCACAGAGGAGTAAGATATCTTACTCCTCTGTGGAAACCAGCTTTATACTGACGTGACCCCGGATGTGACGTCACTGTCACATCAGGGTGAAATGTAGTTAGTGACGGAGGAGCACAAACCGGCTGGTACCAAGACTAGGTGAAATGGTATTGAACAACGCAAACCAGCCAAATTTGTCATAAGTTTGAATAGCCATTAGAACAACCGTGAATATAGTGTCAGAAAGTCTTACACATCTTAGTATAACCTTGTCGTTTAGTGTGATACTGAATGCAGCGCCATATTTGGAATATATTCGTACACGGTGTGGGCAAATAGTTGCTCAAATGTAGGCTAAGTAGGCCTAAATCATGAAAATCGCTTAATCGGAATAATACTAACCAGTAACGGACACTGAGACAGCACTACGTTTGAAGTTTGAGGTAAGTAAAGCTTTTCCTTGTTATAAAAAACAAGGAAAAGGCAGTCATTCTTATCACAACGCGATATTTTAAAAAGTACATTTTGAGAGGGCCTACGCTGGTTCTTTTGATTCTAGTGTAAAATCTGTTCATCACATGTAGTCCGATTTGGTATCTATGGTCTCATCAAAGTCTTGAGAACTCTTTTTGATGTTATGTTGATTAACAAAAACGATACTGTTAAAAATAGCGGTATTTATGCAAGCGACGTATCTATTGTGTAAAATGCATTGAAAATTGTCGGTTAAAGAGGGCATAAATTAAAATCGCGAAGAGTAATAGCAACAATAACTATCTACATTCCAAGCGGAAACGCTTTTCAAAAACATACCACCTTTTTCGGGCAATCGCTGAAACCGAAATATGAAATTCAGGCCATCTGTAAAAAGTGCGTGAGCAGAAATGACCATGAACTTGGGTCACCGAAACAAGTGTTTATATTGGTGTCAGGCCTATCATAGTGATACAACAATTAGCCCCAATAATGGCTTTCATTTGAACCGTTATTTGTTAAACTGCGATTTTTACTTTTTGAGAAATCAATGAATGTATCAAAAAACTTTTCGAAAGTCGATTTAAAATGGCATAACCCGTTAAATCAGTTATTTACTTCTCATTAGTTATATACAGGCAGTCCACTCACGATGAACTGAGGGAATGATATTAAAGCATGAAATAAACTATTATGACGAAAACCAGAGGATGTTTAAAGGATGTCTCCTGCAATCACAACATTATGCCTTATATGTTAAAAATTAATTATCAAGCACGAATCACGTGGTTTTATTTGAAACTAACTCATATTGACCATAAAAACGAATTACTTACATCCGTCTCTCAAGACGCAATATTCAAAAATTCCCGGACGCTGAAAGTGTCCAGTGCAATGACGTACCAGTAATACAATGAAGGCTGACAACAATTACACACAAATAACCATTACGTCTTTGCACTCGACAATTTCAGCGTGGGAATTTTGAATATCGCGTGTTGAGAGCCGACTGTTTTTATTCGTTTTATGGCCAATATGAGTTTGTTTTAAGTAAAACCATGTGATTCGTGCTTGATAATTATTTTTCCAACATATAAGGCATAATATTGTGATTACCGGAGACATCCTTTTTAAATGCATCACCATCATTGAAATTTTCAAATGATGGTTGGCTTTTCCTCCTAGCTACATATACTTTAAGTACATATCATTAGATTTATAAAGTTTACTTCGAGGACTGTTAAATGTAAAAAATGTCAATTTTTAATAATTTGCCATTAAATTTGTATTATATCGCGAATTTCGAAGAAATCTAAATTATTTTATATCAGGACATTCCTCAAATTCAGACTGCGCTTTGGTGTGTCTGATGTGCTCTCAGGTCACACAAGATATACTGTGCAAACGTCGCTATCCGATCCCTTAAAAGGGTATTTCATGATCCACGGCAGGTGAGATTTTAATAGGCATACCACTGGAAACCTTTGATACATAATCTTTATGTACAAACATATTCTTGCAGATTAATTCTTTTAGCAAAAATATCGTGCAAGTTTAATCAACTCGAATTTTGGGAGTAAGCTTTGTTCGTGGATATCTACTGAAAAATGTCATAAAAAGCGGAAACTAGGATCACGAAATACTCAATTAGGACTGATTCGCAGCGAATATTTACAAACTTGTTTCCTTCAAGTCGAGCATGTTGAACTTATTCTCTTCTTCTTCTTCATCTGAAAGAAATATAATAAATATCATCATTATATTTCATTTCGCAATACTTTCAATTATGAGAATATAATAACAGTGAATATGTGGCTATCATAAGTGCGATTCAATCAGGCGACCTCTGGACGTCCCTTTTCAGGACCCTGGGCCAAATTTAGACCTTTACCTATCCGTATCCATGTGTTACCCCACCCACCTTATCCCTATAACCTATTTTTCATTCCGAAGCAGTGCTTCATTAAATGTTTAATTTTATTTGTTGTATCATCCCTAATGCTGCTGGGCTCCTTAGGGACGCACCATTTGATACTCAGGGGGGGGAGTAGGAAGTTTTTCAACAACAAAAAACTTCCCCCACTACATGAGCAAAAAAAAAAAAAACTTTCCCCACCAACACTAAAAAAAAAAAAAAAAAACCTTCCCCCACCTAACTGTGTATAAATGCATGAAATTTTTTTTTTGAAACTTGCCGCCTTCGGCGGCAAAAAAAAAAAATTAGACCTTTACTGTTTCCAGGGTTCCAAGCTGATGTCCCTTCGTTTGTTGTGCTCACTTCGTTGGTTCAGCTCACTGATTAAGCCTTATTATTTTTTAATACTTCTGCCGCCACTGGATATAAGTACGGTATACTTCTGATTCTTCCTCCATTCCGTTCCACAGACGACTGATGATGAGGAGGATATTGGTTCTGTATTTTTTTAATAATGTGATCGTGAGCTTATTCTCAACACGACTATAATGTTGTGTGACTGTGGCTGTTAGATCAATTCAAATCCATCATATTAAACTATATAAATCAAATCCTTACAGATTTAATGACGACACCAGTCAACTTACCTACATAATTGACTCTACTCCCACTTCCCTGCGCAGACTGAGGAGGACAGGCCGGAGCTTCTTCACCTATTGAAAAAAAAAAAAAAAAAACATGGGGAGTAAAAAATAACAATGAGTGGCCTCATAATCATAAACGATGAAAAACGCCCACCTGCGTTTGTTAAGTGTCTGAAAGGTTGCCTTTTATATTGTTATGTTCTTACTTTTGCTTGGCATGAAAGGGAAGACCGGGTATTATCCACTCTTGGTATTGGTATGGTTTATTCTATATGCTTAAATTAAAAGGTGTTCGGGATTACCCCCACTCTCCCCTATAGTGTCCGCTTCATTTACTTACGTCATTCAGCCCACTGCCTTGAAAATCATTTCGCTTGAGCGGTGGAAGGACTCGTGCGAGGTCGCATTTTACCAACACTATTTCTCTTTTTTTTTTGGAGATATACGAATAAAAAATTTTCAACTTGTAATGTAATAATTATTCTCTTGAATAGAGTTAAACTTGTCCGAGCAATATATATGCCCTTTAACGCAAATTTTGGTACAACTTACTGAGTATTTTACAGGGTAACAAATAAAATAATAATCACGTTATGGGGCTAACATTGCCAATAAAATATAAATTTTGTACTTACGGTTGCGATGACCAAACGATAGGAAACTGATATACTCCTTCTGAGGCTTTGTAACGAACATGTCTTCAAACTACGCGTCATTCCAGTTCGGCAGTGTTGTCATCATCCAAATCAAATTGGGTCAAGCTACCCCCGATATACATCTACGTAATTACCCAAATGTGCATGTTAATATTATACATTATTATGTTTTGATGGATCCAAGTTGTGATAATAATGGATCCAAAACATAATAATGATAAAATTGGATGCTTTACGCCCAATATTTATTGGTCTCGCTATGAGTTGTAAAATATTGGACTCGACTACGTCTCGTCCAATATTTTAAAACTCATAGCTCGACCAATAAATATGGACTCAACCCAGAGGATGATTTAAGCACTTCCCACCACGCCACTGTGTGGACTTGCGGTTAACACAGCTGTGTGAGTGAACATGACACCAATGCGAGCACATTGCATTGACGGACATGGTTAAATTTGAATTTGGACTGATATATTTACAATAAAAACGCATTCACAATGCTGGTCGATTTCACATTTTATGTTACCTACAGAAGGTGTGAATTATCCTTCATGCATACATCACTTTAGATCTGAAATCGACGAAGTAATAATGACACACGCACAATTCTTAAACAACATCTTTTGCCCAGAATTCAATGGGATTTGAAAAGTAAAGTGGCAGTTGAAACTCTGGTGATAACATGTTTGCAGTGTATGATGGGGCTTCTTTAAATCATCCTCTGGGCTCAACCGATCCAATTTTATATCAATGTTGGTGTATAATTATGCCTAAAATTTTATAGTGCGATTGGTTATTGCCAGGGGGGTCTGTCACATCCAGCGCTGGACCCGGGCGCTGGACCAGTGCCGTTCGTTGAAAGCTCAAATAACTTTGGATAATTGTATGGCCATCCTTTGCTCTCACTTTAGAGACAATATAATTGACTTCCCAACTTACCCGAGACATTAGGGTGGTCGGTCAGTCTTCGAGGGCAGTGGTTGTGGCCCGGGGGGTACTAAGTGGAAATGAGTGTAAGGGGATGTGCGGCAGCGTTAGTGTGCATTTTCAAGCTTTTTGTTTTGTATAACTTTGGGATGCGATTATTTAGAAATTAGGTTGGGCAAATGTACTGTAATTTTGAACAGAAATAACTCTTTCTCGTCATATTCACTCAGTATATTAATTGCTTATGTTTTCGTAATCCCAGCCTCAATTCTCTGCCCCTACAATTCAGATCGATCACTGAGAAAAGACCTTTCTAAATAATGTTTGGAATAGTCTTAGGTATTTCTTCTGTGGTTATTATGGAGGTTTAGTAACTATGAGAAAGAGTTTATTGAATGTCATTCTTTTCTTGAAGTTCTATATTGAAGTGCTTATACATGATGACACGTAATGCAAGTTTATTTATTATCAAAAACAAGCAAAATTGGACTTGAATTACAACGATAATGGTATTCTCAAGGTCCACCTTTGTAGTTTAAATATTTTGAGTAGAATCAATCCACCATTATCAAGATACCATATCTATAAAACATTACAATTTACAATAATATACAGATACATATAAGGCCTAAGCAAGATCTCACAGGAGGCCTAAATAAGGACTTGGTTCATCCCCCACTACATACAAGGTTTGACACCATAGGTAGTTAGTATGGACCCTCTAGATCACTGCTAGGTAGGTAGTGGAATCAAATTGTGGTATCACTTTTTTTTTACAGGTCATTTTATGTATGGACGTATAATCGCATAAATCACCAAAAATAGGACAACATTAAGGGGTAGGGGAGATATAAATTCCCATAACTCAACTTTTACTCGTGATTTTGAATTCATTTTGGTATCAATATGTAGCTAAATGATTTTCCTAACTTTCTAGTATTATTTTTAAACAAAAACAGGTTTCATTTGAGCATATTTGGAAGTATATAGTCCATAAATGAGTGGTAATCTGATTTTTTAAACCATATGTGTAAAGTTTGACATTGGCCTCAAATCTCACAACTATACCACTTTATATTTTCAAAATTGATTCAGTTTCCATTTGTAATTTTTTAATTTAGATTTTCATGTTTAATTTTGTTTTTAATGTTAAGCATATCAAGGGAAACATTATTGTAACAGTTCCAATCATTATAATATGTATGAGTTCGTTGGGGTGTCTGTGGGACGATGTGTGTGTGTGGGGGGTGCTGGGTGTATATAGGGTATGTTTGGGGGGTGGATGAATGTGTGTACATGTCTTAATATGTCACTTCACTGCACCAACTTCCATTTACAAAATCCGTTAAGTTTCCATTGATGTGAATATTTATGTGTAGGACGTGAGTAACCACTGGGAAAAAGACAAAAATTTAAAAGAAACCAAAAACCCAACAAAAACTGATGTTGATTTCCCTCGTATATCAGCATAACATAGAAAAATATTAAGGGTAGGAAAATAAATCATCAGAACTCAATATTTTACTCATGATATTGACTTCATCTTGGTATTAATTCTATTCAATTCAATTTAATATGTATATCTAATTGATTGTTCTAACTTTTTTGTATTATTTTAAAGCAAATCGACCATTAGTTGTCAGGTAGATACACAGAAACTGTGAGAAAAGGGTACGCTTTCTATGTCTAACAGCGTAAATATGACAATATTAAGGGGTAGGGGAATATAAACTGCCATAACTCAACTTTTACTCATGAAAATGAATTCATCTTGGTATCAAAATGTATCTAAGTGATTGTTCTAACTTTCTAGTATCATTTTAAAGCAAAGCAACCATTAGTTGTCAGACAGATATACAGAAACTGTGAGGAAAAGGTAACTTTTCTATGTCTAACAGCGTGAAGATGACAATATTACGGGGTAGGGGAAATGTAAACTGTCATAACTCAACTTTTACTCATGAAAATGAATTCATCTTGGTATCAAAATATATCCAAGTTATTGGTCTAGCTTTCTAGTATTATCTTAAAGCAAAGCAACCATTATTTGTCAGGCAGATATACAGAAACTGTGAGGAAAAGGTAACTTTTCTATGTCTAACAGCGTGAAGATGACAATATTACGGGGTAGGGGAAAGGTAAACTGTCATAACTCAACTTTTACTCATGAAAATGAATTCATCTTGGTATCAAAATATATCCAAGTTATTGGTCTAGCTTTCTAGTATTATCTTAAAGCAAAGCAACCATTATTTGTCAGGCAGATATACAGAAACTGTGAGGAAAAGGTAAATTTTCTATGTCTAACCGCGTAAAATGACAATATTAAGGGGGTAGGGGAAATTTATAACTGCCATAACTCAACTTTTACTCATGAAAATGAATTCATCTTGGTATCAAAATATATCCAAGTTATTGGTCTAGCTTTCTAGTATTATCTTAAAGCAAAGCAACCATTATTTGTCAGGCAGATATACAGAAACTGTGAGGAAAAGGTAAATTTTCTATGTCTAACCGCGTAAAATGACAATATTAAGGGGGTAGGGGAAATTTATAACTGCCATAACTCAACTTTTACTCATGAAAATGAATTCATCTTGGTATCAAAATGTATCTAAGTGATTGTTCTAACTTTCTAGTATTATTTTAAAGCAAAGCGACCATTATTTGTCAGGTAGATACACAGTATTTGTGAGGAAAAGGTAACTATTCTATATATGTCTAACAGCATAAATAAATATGACAATATTAAGGGGTAGGGGAAATATAAACTGCCACAACTCAACTTTTACTCATGAAAATGAATTCACCTTGGTATCAAAATGTATTTAAGTGATTGTTCTAACTTTCTAGTATTATTTCAAAGCAAAGCGATCATTAGTTGTCAGATAGATACACAGTAACTGTGAGGAAAGGGTAAATATTCTATGTCTAACAGCGTAAATATGACAATATTATGGGGTAGGGGAAATGTAAACTGCCATAACTAAACTTTTACTCATGAAAATGAATTCATCTTGGTATCAAAATATATCCAAGTGATTGGTCTAGCTTTCTAGTATTATTTTAAAAGCAAAGCGACCATTATTTGTCAGGCAGTATATACAGAAACTGTGAGGAAAAGGTAATTTTCTATGTCTAACAGCGTAAAATGACAATATTAAGGGTAGGGAAATATATAACTGCCATAATTCAACTTTTACTCATGAAAATGAATTCATCTTGGTATCAAAATGTATCTGATTGGCTGTTCTAACTTTCTATAAACAAAGCGATCATTAGTTGTCAGGTAGATACACAGAAACTGTCAGAAGAAGTCATTTTCTATCTAATAGCGTAATAGACCGTTCACAAACACTTGTAAGGGAGAGGGGCCTGATGCAAAAAAATTTCATCGCAAAATAATTTCGGCCCCCCCCCCTTTACAGACCTCAAAAATTGTAGGGCCCTTTTGACATGAAAATTATGGGTCAACCCCATAGAAAATCATATAAACTCAATTTTTCCAGGAAAATTTTTGATCATTTTTTTTCAGCCCCCCCCCTTAGGAGGGTCAAAAAATTTCAGGGCCCCCCCCCCCTTACAAGTGTTTGTGAACGGTCCCTAAATATGACAATATCAAGGTAGGGGAAATATAAACTCCCATAACTCAACTTTTACTCTTGATAATGAATTCATCGAACGTTTTGGTATCATTAGTTGTTATGTAGATACAAATGAAATGTGAGAAAAACTTCCATGTGTAACAGTGTCAAATATGATAATATTAAGGGTAGGGAAATATTACCATAACTCAACTTTGGCTGCATTAACTGTGAAGGGGAACACAGGAATACAAATCGTTGCACCAAAATTTGAATGTAGTATACGATTGAGGTTTCTTACGTTAATTGGTGCAATTGGACCATTTTAAAAATTTGACCTTTATTTATGATATTGATATATTCGACGTTATAAACCCTGAACTAAGCTTCGTAGAACTATGACAATTGTCTTTTTTTTAATTCTTAGCGATGAGAGGAACAATAATGAGATTACAACATTACAACATGATAGGATAATTTTTTAGTATTGGCCCCATTATGACCTTCAACCCCTCGTGGGAAACTTAATTGCTTTTAAAATAATGCCAGAAAATGAGAACAATCAAATAGCTACATATTGATGCCAAAATGGAATTCATTTTCGTCAGTGAAACTTGAGTTTTGGTGATTTGTATGTCCCTTAGCCCTTAATATTGTCATATTTTACGCTGTTAGACATTGAATATTAACATTTTCATACATTTTATGTCTATCTACCTGACAACTAATGAATTTTAAGTTGCTTTTAAAATAATACTAGAAAGTTAGAACTATCAAATAGCTACATATTGATGCCAAAATGGAATTCATTTTCGTCAGTGAAACCTGTGTTTTGGTGATTTGTATGTCCCCTTACCCCTTAATATTGTCATATTACGCTGTTAGACATTGAATATTAACATTTTCATACATTTTATGTCTTATCTACGGACAACTAATGGCTTAATTGCTTTTAAAATAATACTAGAAGGTTAGAACTATCAAATAGCTACATATTGATACCAAAATGAATTCATTTTCATCAGTAAAACTTGAGTTTGGGTGATTTGTATGTCCCTTACCCCTTAATATTGTCATATTTTACGCTGTTAGACATTGAATATTAACATTTTCATACATTTTATGTCTATCTACCGGACAACTAATGGCTTAATTGCTTTTAAAATAATACTAGAAAGTTAGAACTATCAAATAGCTACATATTGATACCAAAATGAATTCATTTTCATCAGTAAAACTTGAGTTTTGGTGATTTGTATGTCCCTTACCCTTAATAATTGTCATATTTTACGCTGTTAGACATTGAATATTAACATTGTCATGCATTTTATGTCTATCTACCGGACAACTAATGGCTTAATTGCTTTTAAAATAATATTAGAAGGTTAGAACTATCAAATAGCTACATATTGATACCAAAATGAATTCATTTTCATCAGTAAAACTTGAGTTTGGGTGATTTGTATGTCCCTTACCCTTAATATTGTCATATTTTACGCTGTTAGACATTGAATATTAACATTTTCATACATTGTATGTCTATCTACCGGACAACTAATGGCTTAATTGCTTTTAAAATAATACTAGAAGATTAGAACTATCAAATAGCTACATATTGATACCAAAATGAATTAATTTTCATCAGTAAAACTTGAGTTTGGGTGATTTGTATGTCCCTTACCCCTTAATATTGTCATATTTTACGCTGTTAGACATTGAATATTAACATTTTCATACATTGTATGTGTCTATCTACCGGACAACTAATGGCTTAATTGCTTTTAAAATAATACTAGAAGGTTAGAACTATCAAATAGCTACATATTGATACCAAAATGAATTCATTTCATCAGTAAAACTTGAGTTTGGGTGATTTGTATGTCCCCTTACCCCTTAATATTGTCATATTTTACGCTGTTAGACATTGAATATTAACATTTTCATACATTTTATGTCTATCTACCTGACAACTAATGAATTTTAAGTTGCTTTTAAAATAATACTAGAAAGTTAGAACTATCAACTAGCTACATATTGATACCAAAATTAATTCATTTTCATCAGTAAAACTTGAGTTTTGGTGATTTGTATGTCCCTTACCCTTAATAATTGTCATATTTTACGCTGTTAGACATTGAATATTAACATTTTCATGCATTTTATGTCTATCTACCGGACAACTAATGGCTTAATTGCTTTTAAAATAATACTAGAAAGTTAGAACTATCAAATAGCTACATATTGATACCAAAATGAATTCATTTTCATCAGTAAAACTTGAGTTTTGGTGATTTGTATATCCTTACCCTTAATAATTGTCATATTTTACGCTGTTAGACATTGAATATTAACATTTTCATGCAATTTATGTCTATCTACCGGACAACTAATGGCTTAATTGCTTTTAAAATAATACTAGAAAGTTAGAACTATCAAATAGCTACATATTGATACCAAAATGAATTCATTTTCATCAGTAAAACTTGAGTTTTGGTGATTTGTATGTCCCTTACCCTTAATAATTGTCATATTTTACGCTGTTAGACATTGAATATTAACATTTTCATGCATTTTATGTCTATCTACCGGACAACTAATGGCTTAATTGCTTTTAAAATAATATTAGAAGGTTAGAACTATCAAATAGCTACATATTGATACCAAAATGAATTCATTTTCATCAGTAAAACTTGAGTTTTGGTGATTTGTATGTCCCCTTACCCCTTAATATTGTCATATTTTACGCTGTTAGACATTGAATATTAACATGTTCGTACATTTTATGTCTATCTACCTCACAACTAATGGTTTAATTGCTTTTAAATAATACTAGAAAGTTAGAACTAACAATTAACTACATATTGTTACCAAAATGAATTCATTTTCATCAGTAAAACTTGAGTTTTGGTGATTTGAATGTCCCCTACACCCTAATATTGTCATATTTTACGGTACTACACATGAAAAATTGACATTTTTTTGACATTTTATGTCTTTCCAGCTAACATTTAATAGTTATTTTGCTTTAAAAGATTACAACAACCAAATAGCTATATATTAATGCCAAAATGAATGAATTATAATGAATAAATGTCGAGTTACGTTGGTTTGTACGTCCCCTAAGTAGACTTATCGAGCATGTCGAGCAATATACCTGGTCTCATGTACCCATACCTAGTGTATGGGTACATGGTATTACCAGGCATTCAAACAGGCACGGAGAGAGCTGTCAAAGAGTGTATATTTCAAAACATGATAACTACACCAGTTATAAAAATTCCTGTATACCTACCACTTTCAACTTGCATTAAAAGTCCTTATTCCATGTCTGAAAAATATGATCCCCAATTTGTACTCACTTTGTTCAAGAAAGTTTAAATATCCACAGTCAAATTTCAGCTGTATATGTTCAATGTATATACTCCAAAACATAACCCCAAATCATGATTTCCAATTATTACACCTCAATACAGCCCAAGGCAGTGCAAGCAATAAAAAAGTCACTGTGTGTCCACTGAGCATTTAATCCATAGCACCCCAATGTGTGCAGAAAGGCATGAAATGGCAACCCTTTCTAAATTGCCAACATGTTAACTCCTCATTGGTTAATGCTTGCATGCTTGAGTGGAGGGTATTTCAAGACATAGCATGCCATGCATGTGCAATGATGTGTGCAATATTGCATCATTATCTGGAACATGTGTGCATATTATCATCATATTGAGGCATAGTTCTTATTCTCTGCACTAGATGGTATTGAAGAATAGGTCAGCCAGTGCAAGGAATGAGATGGAAAAAAACATCCTATCCTGCATTTGGGAAGAAGCCATCTCCCAATGAGTGTGGTTGGGAGTTGATATGGCAATTGGGAGGCTTGGCCAAGCACATTGTCATAAAGGTCAGAACATGCTATGATAAACATCTCTGATCAATTCATGAAAGTTGGACATTTAGGAAGCTGCTGCTGGGAATATTGACATGAAATTGTAATTTTGAAGGAACATACATGTTGAAAATGGATTCTATAAATTCTTCACCATGTGCTGGTCAAGCTTGAGCAAACATGAAATGGTAAGTGAAACATATTTGGGAGAAAATTACAGCTGTACATCGAAGGTGGCATGTTTTGGTAGTCCATTGGGAAAGTGAATTAGTATGATGTTCTGAACATAGTCGAGCAAGCTCATGAGCAGATTCTAAATATTTTAAACGTTTGAGGAGTTGTTCTGGTAACCTGCAGTTTTGGAACTGCCCAGGCTACAGGGACTGAGCTACTAACCAGTACCACTGCAGTATTTTGATCTTTTGCACACAATTATTTACTACGGAGTCGTAGACGTTCTACCCTGTGTAAAGATAGTCACTTGTGCTGAGCATGAAATTGGTCACTTATCGCTCACTGTTCAAAATGTGACATCTACACCAATTACAGTCCCCGAAACTGTCTACTTTTTAGCCGACCTCAATTCCGAAACATTTAGTGATAGTTAAAAATGCGATCCCCAACCCTTTGGTTACCTTTGGACGAATTTTTGAAATCTCCATGAGTCTCCGTGTCTGAAATTCCCGGTACAAACATCGAAAATGTCGCAATTCTCAGTTCTCGGTGATGATACTATATCCGCATCGCTGTTTTCACACATGAATATGCATATCTCTGACCCTGTAAGGTCAAAAAGCGTGGCGTTGATTTCATCAACCAATCCGATCCACCGTTTAATAAGCAGCTTGATACTGACGTCATATCTGAGGTGACCAGGAGGCAGGAGCTACCATTTTGGTAAACTGAACTCGACTCGTGCGTTCTTTTGGTTCACATAAATCGAACAAAATTTTCAATAACGGGTAATAGTATGATTTCAATTTTTTATTAATGAAGTTACTTGTAGTTTTGAGGAATGACAAAGTTGTTTTTGGAAACTTCTTAGATGTTTGTTTCAACTGATGATGTAGGATCGCAAGGTTAGGTACGTTCATAAAATTTTGAAGTTCAATATTTTTAGCTGAAAGTTCTTTCATTTAAAAGAGAATCAAATTACCTAAGCAATAAGGGGTCAATCATGTTTCTAGTGCATATACTTTTGAAGTTACAGACAAAAATAGTGTCACCAAATTGTCCAAAATTTTGTGTGTGAAATTGTGACAGCAGGCACATGTACAATGTACACTACTGTATGTGACCCCAGATGACCTCCTATTCTTTACTGTAAGAAAGCTGTTTTGGATGGTCTTGATTTGCACACAAATTGCTTTTGCGCTTTAACGAGCGTCCATTTGGTGGAACATAGATTGCACTATGTGATAGCTTATGAATCCATTATTATGCCAGTACCAACATAAGTCAACATCACTTAGGTTTTGGTTGTCAAAATTAATTTTTAGTAATTTTTTCCATTGAGCCCCACAGTAAAGCCATTTTTGGACCGTACAGGCACATTCCACTTCCCTATGGACGAATAGCGCCACCTATAGTGTGTGATGTGAGCCTGACTAGCAAGGTGAGTGAATTCGTGAAGAGATTTGCTTGTTTGAGTGATAGTAGGATACGGGATGTAGGCTAGTCCTCTGTGTTTGACCGGCTCCGACGTCTCAATTCACAACGTCTCAATTCGTACCTGCTTACCAGACAGCAATACTGCGTATTGCTGTATGGAACCAGATATATAGACGTTCATTCGATCATGCAATAAAACTAAAACTCACTGGGTCACCGTAGACTAGTGGAGAGTAGTACGCTTGTGTTTTATATGGATATACACTGTTTTTGGCCTTTCTACAGCACTTGAAACGATCAAATGCTTCTTTACCGATTAAGGAATGTTGCAGATATTTTATTACAGTACTTACCAACTTCAAACAGGTAAAATTCTGCTTCGAAACAAACCGTCTTCAGGTGTCAAATGGTGTTGAGTCACGAAAACACTGCTCATATGATGATCATGACATCATCAGTCATGCGCACGGTGATGTCATTATTTACATTTTGTTACTATTTTTAGCACATCATTTTACGGAAATCGATAAGGGACATCCATAGACTTTTATGGTGACATCGACATCGCTATCAATTACCGGTAATAATATGTGTGATTTGCATAAAGAATAGATTCCTATAAAATGTTAGTTTTTACTGATCACATTGTCCCCTTTTAATTTCGAGCCAAACAAATAAATATTGAAAATGAAAATTGCTATTTTTATTGGCCATTAGCCTATTTTCTGTGGTCGGTTGAGTTTTTTATAGTAACTATTTTGAACTGTTCAAGGGGCTGTGCAATAATTATGAGCCCGGGGGGGGTAAAAATTCCGAACGGCCCGGCAAAAATCACTTGCCCCCTCGGCCCGACAAAATCACTTGCCCCCCCTCGGCCCGCCAAAAATCTTTGCCCCCCCCTTTTTGCACATGCCAAATTTTTAGGATCCCAATTTGCAAACTTTAAATGGTCAAGATAATATGGCCAAAAATTGCTCCCCCCCCCCCAGGGGTCATAATTATTGCACAGCCACTAACCATAGGCCTTTTTTGAAGGCCTATATGCCATATATATAGACCTGTGATCTATCATGTTTATAATCATGATGTATACACACAGTGTATACATACATTAAATGATTGATAGATTAGTGAATGCGTACTAAATTTGTCTTTCATTCATTTTAAATTTAATGTAGGGCCTATTTTGATTTTTTAAAGAAAAATCCCAATTTAAAAAATAAAGCAACCAATAGGTACACTGAATTGATTAAAAGTGCAATCACAAGGAAATGGTTTTTTAAATAGTTTAGTGAAAGTGCAAGGGCAGTACATCAACACCGCTTCGCAGAGTGACGCAGACGATATTGTCCTCTTGGCTGAAACAAAAGAAGACATCAGTTTCTGGTTACAAGAGTCGATACATTCAACAAGAAGTTTGGACAAAACTGAAGTAGCTTGAAGTCCAGGTCATCAACAGCCAGGTCATCAACAGAGAAAAAGTGCAACTTGATATTCTGATTGGCGAGAAACCCCTCAAGCAGGTGGATGATTTCTTATACCTGGGTGGGGTATCAGAAACCCCCAACAATGATATCAAACGTATAGGATTGGTCTTGCTATCCATGCAGAAGCTGAACCCCATTTGGAAGTCGAAACTATCAAGAATTCAACCAAACTTGAACAGCCGAGTACTGGTCCTATCCATCGGCATCATGCACTAGTGCCGAAACCTGGACACTCAAGCGTGCTTGAGGACGACTGCTGGCTACGTTACCACAAAGAACTAACTGCAATGATCATGACCAAAAAACTCAAATATTTTGGTCATGTGAAAAGAATGAACAACACCCCTGTTATCCGAAAATCCTGCTCGAAGGTCACATAGAAGGCAATAGACCCAGAGGAAGACCTGAGAAAAAGTGGCTAGAGGACATCAAACACTTCTGTACAGTGACAGGAATACCATCAGTAGTAGCGACAGGAGTAGGCCACCAACTCAAACTAGTTGGGAGCCGGGGTTGGGAAGCCATCTCTGAGACCTACCTCGGAAGACCGTGCGGCTTTAAGTCAAAAATCTAGCCAGGGGTTGGGGCTGTGGATCACGATGCCCTTTTAACTTGCCAGGGTCTGGATCTGGATCTGGATCAGGATCTCAGATCTGGATCATTTATATTCCGATTAAAGGAGGATTTCGTGATCCTAGCATCCTCTTAAGTTATGACATTTTCCAGAAAAAAGCTTATTCCCAAAATGTCAGTTGATTCCGATTTTGCGTTTGCGAGTTAATTATGCATGATTATGTGTATACACTGCTCCATAGGCCACTGTTGTAATTTTTCAAATTTGACGATAATTTTGCTATTACGAATTAATCTGCAAGAAATCTTTGGTACATAAACATTATGTAGCCAGAGGTTTGCAGTGGTACCGGTATAAAAATCTCAACTTTTTTTGAGAAAAGTGGGGGGATGAGGCTGTGGATCACGAAATACCCTTTTAAGCAGTGAATTCTGCATCTGTGCTCCACTAGAGGGTCATGTCATGTTGTTTTATAGTAATGATGTTTAGTAATACAAGTTTTCTCATCTTCTCTGGTTACAAAAACAGTGAGATATAAAATAAAAAATACTTTAAAAAAGGAATGGGCGCCCAAATAGGAGCTTTGATGTGATGTGCTGAAATCCGGGGGGCACTTCCACTTTGGAGGTGACGCGTATGTAGGGCTATAATAGCCCTATATAATTAAGACCCCCTTTTTCACCATCGCAGTTACCCAAAGACCCCATTACCAGCACATGCTCTGTCACCCAAAGTCCCCATAATTTTCCTTTAGATCTGTCACCCAAAGACCTTGACCCATGTATTTCCATCTGAACAGCAGATTTTTGCTGTTCGTCTATAACACTGTTCGTCTATCACTGATTTTGTTAATTCTTTTGAAATAACAAAGCCATTTGAAGCCATTTAGAACTAGGAATTCAATTTTCGAGGCTTCTTTAGGCTCTCACACAAAGACTCCATTAAAAAAAGTCATATTCTTACCCAATGCCCCTCCCCACCTCACCCCTCTCTCATCCAATCCAATGACCCCATATTTTGTACATTTTGCTCTCACCAAATGCCAAAAATCATGCTCTCACCCTTGCAATGACCGTATTTTTTTCACCCAGGCTTCAGCCTGGTGATATTACATTCAGTTTAGACCTTGTCCTTTGAACCCAAATTGGCTACTTTGAAACGAAGTAGCCAAATGCATTTGCTTCGTCCTCATTAAAATTATTTTACAGGATAATGCAGAGTATCTAATGGATCTGCAGGCTACTAAAAACTAACCTCACTCCCCATGACAAAATTCATAAAACTATATTCAGTAGTGCTTGACTTTACCCAGGGAATGGATGGAATATTAACCTCATTCAAGTCCCCATGACAATTATTCGTACAGCTGTTCTGTAGCCTATGAAGTTATTTTTTGACATATAGGGATGATGTTGCAATATGAAAATTGACCGGTGAATGGCCATGGCCACTAATTCATGAACTTGGCTAGCTGGCTGGCTGGTCTGAGGTCACACTTCTTAAACATCTATGATTTGAATTGCATTGTTGTTCTCATCACAGACTGAATTAGAAGGAACCATTAAACTACTACTATTAAAGTCTGCTATTATAATCGGACACTAAATTAATTGTAAAAAATCCTCCTGCTCCCATCATGCAAGTTATTCCACTTAGACTGTTTGATATAGGCCTACTTTTATCAAAATAATTAAGCATTGATTAAGCATTTGCCAGTGAAACATTCTCACTCACAAAAATCACAGATACTCAACATGAGAATCTGTGCAATGTTTGACAGAGAAGGTCACTAAATCTGGCCGTCTCAAGTTCATAATTAGTTTTGATTGATCTTCATGTACCAAATCATTTACTTTAAATTGATATCCTAGCTGTGACCTCTGAGCCAAATGTTCTATAGCATAGTAACACCACATGCATTCATATACATTTATATACAAACATATTGGCATAATGGGGATTGATGTTCTCTGACTGCAGTAGGCTAGTAGTAGCATACAGGTAGTTCATATACTTATTCAGCAATCATAGCTCAGTTGTGGAGTACTAGTTCTTTGGTTAAATCACCACCTTCTTGACTGATCAGAAGACCTGTGTTTTATATAGGCTTACTGCATACACTGCCTACCTAGAACTCCTACCTCTTTGCAGCTATGTGGAGCCAAGGTGGGGCAGTCCGGGGGGGGGTTGTGCAGTCATGCGACCTCCGTACGGCCTGGGTATTCCCTTTAAAGGGATTTTTATTATATGTTGCTATCACCGGGTGCCCCTTGAGCTATTTCTTATTGAGATGACCTTTAAGCGATTGGTTTCAAATAGGAATAAAGATAGCTAAAGATCAGGCAAAGGATCAGGTTACCATTTTGGTGGAAACCAGACAACTCGCCCCAAATACAACTCGCCCCAACGCTGGACAACTGGCCCCGCAGACAACTCGCCCCAACGGACACCTCGCCCCAGCAGTAACACACTGGCCCCACATACAAACTCGCACCAGTGATAAGTGTACGCAGAGAATATCTTCTCTAACATACGTAAGAAGGTTTTATCACTCGACTCATGTTGTGCACTGTGGGGGTTGTTGGAGCAGAATTATTTTATTTAGAATATAGGTTTGCATATTTAATTCTTCATTGTTTTCCAAGTGGACATATGATAACTGTCTCTTGTAATAGGGCCTACCTGACAATATTGTATGCCTGGTTAATAATTTAACGGAATGTCGCCGCGGATATCAGGTTTTATAGGAGCATTTAAACTTGTTTAACATGTTTACACAAAAGTCACAGTGTATTGGGTGATTTTTATAATTTTGTATTTCAAACAAAGGTGACAAGCATATACGCACAGGATTTCAAGGATTTTTTAAAAGTAAATGTTTTAAATAACACAACAAATGTTATTGCAACTAGGCCTACTGCGTTAGATTTTCCAGGGATAAGAGACCATCCATCCCTGGATCATATTCTGCGATCGTAAAAGCGCCATCTCTTGAAAAGCGTCGGTGTTTTTATGAGTGCATTAATGTTGTATTTCAAACAAAAAAGGATAGCTAAAGGATCACGGGCCTTGACACACAAGATTTCTTCCCGTGCATATTAGTAAACAATAATACAATAAAAACCAAGCAAGTTTATTTCTAAGCTGGGCATAGGCCTAGCAAGACTGAAATTAGAAGCTTTTTGAAAAGTAAAGATAAATAAGGGGCCCGCCGTAGTGGGCGCCCCAAAAACCCTGAAACTTGACTTGCATCATTGGCATTATCATAATCATCGAGTGTCTTAAGGGGGCGCAACACTAAATAAGCGTCCCATAGGATAACGTGTGATTTTGGCCTACTTCGAGCGCCATTCCTGGCGTCCCTGCAATACTTGGAAAAATATATTTGGTATCAAATTAAAGCTCTGTTTCTGTAGATTCCAAAACATTTGTCGGCATATATCGATGACCGTTGACTTTTTTCGCTATTTCGCGGTGCAAAAATATGGCCTAAAAATATACTAAATTCACCACTCACATTTCAAAATCGGAAGTTGTCTTCATCCGCCACAGAGAATTGCTTTTGAGATAAAATGTCCGGTTTTTTCTGCATTTTATCATTGAAGACACTTGTCGAATTCATATGAGCTGATATTGAGTGATTTAAAGTGAACATGTCGGTAGATATGGTCGCTACAATCTCATACTCACTATGGACTATATTAGCCGAATTTCGTTCTTACATAAAATGCGTAGTGATTTAGTGTTGCGCCCCCTTATAAGGATTTAAAAGTTTTCAAAATCCACATTTGTCACTTATTAATTAAATTAGAGAAAATTTGTAGCTCAACACCGAAAATTTCATGTCTCTGCGACATTTCGTTCAAGAGAAATGTTGTTTTAAAGATCAGTGCCGAAACACGGAAAATCACATATTTCGACTTTTCCTCCAATATGCGAGAGTTTGCACAAAACTCACTAAACTAGTGACAGACAACAATTTAAGCACGTCTTTGAACCAAGTTTAATTTCATTTCTAGATTATCTGTCTTGCCATTTTGTTTTGGAAAGCACTTGTTAATGAGTGTGAAGTATAAACACCCCCCTGTTTCAGTAGTAACAATTATGGTCTTTTTGCATAGGCCTACTGAATATGCAGCAAAACGGCTTCATGCAGATTAACAATGCCTATTAACTTTAAAACCCATTTTTGAGCCTTTTTGAAGATTTTTGGATACAATTTCTAGACTTTGCAGGCGCCTGCTCGGCCAATGAAGCATTTTTCCCAATAATAATTCATCAGGGTGACTTTTCGTAATCCTTGTTTATCATCATGATTGAAATAGAACACATTTCATGACGCGCATTTCTTATTTTACGCGAAGAATGTAAAAAGAACGCGTTCATAACGACGGCCTTTACAAGAGGACGCAACACTCAATAAGCGTCCCATAGGATAACGTGTGATTTTGGCCTACTTCGAGCGCCATTCCTGGCGTCCCTGCAATACTTGGAAAAATATATTTGGTATCAAATTAAAGCTCTGTTTCTGTAGATTCCAAAACATTTGTCGGCATATATCGATGACCGTTGACTTTTTTCGCTATTTCGCGGTGCAAAAAATATGGCCTAAAAATATACTAAATTCACCACTCACATTTCAAAATCGGAAGTTGTCTTCATCCGCCACAGAGAATTGCTTTTGAGATAAAATGTCCGGTTTTTTCTGCATTTTATCATTGAAGACACTTGTCGAATTCATATGAGCTGATATTGAGTGATTTAAAGTGAACATGTCGGTAGATATGGTCGCTACAATCTCATACTCACTATGGACTATATTAGCCGAATTTCGTTCTTACATAAAATGCGTAGTGATTTAGTGTTGCGCCCCTTATAAGGATTTAAAAGTTTTCAAAATCCACATTTGTCACTTATTAATTAAATTAGAGAAAATTTGTAGCTCAACACCGAAAATTTCATGTCTCTGCGACATTTCGTTCAAGAGAAATGTTGTTTTAAAGATCAGTGCCGAAACACGGAAAATCACATATTTCGACTTTTCCTCCAATATGCGAGAGTTTGCACAAAACTCACTAAACTAGTGACAGACAACAATTTAAGCACGTCTTTGAACCAAGTTTAATTTCATTTCTAGATTATCTGTCTTGCCATTTTGTTTTGGAAAGCACTTGTTAATGAGTGTGAAGTATAAACACCCCCCCTGTTTCAGTAGTAACAATTATGGTCTTTTTGCATAGGCCTACTGAATATGCAGCAAAACGGCTTCATGCAGATTAACAATGCCTATTAACTTTAAAACCCATTTTTGAGCCTTTTTTAAGATTTTTGGATACAATTTCTAGACTTTGCAGGCGCCTGCTCGGCCAATGAAGCATTTTTCCCAATAATAATTCATCAGGGTGACTTTTCGTAATCCTTGTTTATCATCATGATTGAAATAGAACACATTTCATGACGCGCATTTCTTATTTTACGCGAAGAATGTAAAAGAACGCGTTCATAACGACGGCCTTTACAGGGGGGCGCAACACTAAATAAGCGTCCCATAGGATAACGTGTGATTTTGGCCTACTTCGAGCGCCATTCCTGGCGTCCCTGCAATACTTGGAAAAATATATTTGGTATCAAATTAAAGCTCTGTTTCTGTAGATTCCAAAACATTTGTCGGCATATATCGATGACCGTTGACTTTTTTCGCTATTTCGCGGTGCAAAAAATATGGCCTAAAAAATATACAAATTCACCACTCACATTTCAAAATCGGAAGTTGTCTTCATCCGCCACAGAGAATTGCTTTTGAGATAAAATGTCCGGTTTTTTCTGCATTTTATCATTGAAGACACTTGTCGAATTCATATGAGCTGATATTGAGTGATTTAAAGTGAACATGTCGGTAGATATGGTCGCTACAATCTCATACTCACTATGGACTATATTAGCCGAATTTCGTTCTTACATAAAATGCGTAGTGATTTAGTGTTGCGCCCCTTATAAGGATTTAAAAGTTTTCAAAATCCACATTTGTCACTTATTAATTAAATTAGAGAAAATTTGTAGCTCAACACCGAAAATTTCATGTCTCTGCGACATTTCGTTCAAGAGAAATGTTGTTTTAAAGATCAGTGCCGAAACACGGAAAATCACATATTTCGACTTTTCCTCCAATATGCGAGAGTTTGCACAAAACTCACTAAACTAGTGACAGACAACAATTTAAGCACGTCTTTGAACCAAGTTTAATTTCATTTCTAGATTATCTGTCTTGCCATTTTGTTTTGGAAAGCACTTGTTAATGAGTGTGAAGTATAAACACCCCCCTGTTTCAGTAGTAACAATTATGGTCTTTTTTGCATAGGCCTACTGAATATGCAGCAAAACGGCTTCATGCAGATTAACAATGCCTATTAACTTTAAAACCCATTTTGAGCCTTTTTGAAGATTTTTGGATACAATTTCTAGACTTTGCAGGCGCCTGCTCGGCCAATGAAGCATTTTTCCCAATAATAATTCATCAGGGTGACTTTTCGTAATCCTTGTTTATCATCATGATTGAAATAGAACACATTTCATGACGCGCATTTCTTATTTTACGCGAAGAATGTAAAAGAACGCGTTCATAACGACGGCCTTTACACGGGGTCGCAACACTACATAGGCGTCCCATAGGATACCGTGTGATTTTGGCCTACTTCGAGCGCCATTCCTGGCGTCCCTGCAATACTTGGAAAAATATATTTGGTATCAAATTAAAGCTCTGTTTCTGTAGATTCCAAAACATTTGTCGGCATATATCGATGACCGTTGACTTTTTTCGCTATTTCGCGGTGCAAAAAATATGGCCTAAAAATATACTAAATTCACCACTCACATTTCAAAATCGGAAGTTGTCTTCATCCGCCACAGAGAATTGCTTTTGAGATAAAATGTCCGGTTTTTCTGCATTTTATCATTGAAGACACTTGTCGAATTCATATGAGCTGATATTGAGTGATTTAAAGTGAACATGTCGGTAGATATGGTCGCTACAATCTCATACTCACTATGGACTATATTAGCCGAATTTCGTTCTTACATAAAATGCGTAGTGATTTAGTGTTGCGCCCCTTATAAGGATTTAAAAGTTTTCAAAATCCACATTTGTCACTTATTAATTAAATTAGAGAAAATTTGTAGCTCAACACCGAAAATTTCATGTCTCTGCGACATTTCGTTCAAGAGAAATGTTGTTTTAAAGATCAGTGCCGAAACACGGAAAATCACATATTTCGACTTTTCCTCCAATATGCGAGAGTTTGCACAAAACTCACTAAACTAGTGACAGACAACAATTTAAGCACGTCTTTGAACCAAGTTTAATTTCATTTCTAGATTATCTGTCTTGCCATTTTGTTTTGGAAAGCACTTGTTAATGAGTGTGAAGTATAAACACCCCCCCCCTCTGTTTCAGTAGTAACAATTATGGTCTTTTTGCATAGGCCTACTGAATATGCAGCAAAACGGCTTCATGCAGATTAACAATGCCTATTAACTTTAAAACCCATTTTTGAGCCTTTTTTTTTTTTTTTGGATACAATTTCTAGACTTTGCAGGCGCCTGCTCGGCCAATGAAGCATTTTTCCCAATAATAATTCATCAGGGTGACTTTTCGTAATCCTTGTTTATCATCATGATTGAAATAGAACACATTTCATGACGCGCATTTCTTATTTTACGCGAAGAATGTAAAAAGAACGCGTTCATATACGACGGACGTTACAAGGATTTAAAAGTTTTCAAAATCCACATTTGTCACTTATTAATTAAATTAGAGAAAATTTGTAGCTCAACACCGAAAATTTCATGTCTCTGCGACATTTCGTTCAAGAGAAATGTTGTTTTAAAGATCAGTGCCGAAACACGGAAAATCACATATTTCGACTTTTCCTCCAATATGCGAGAGTTTGCACAAAACTCACTAAACTAGTGACAGACAACAATTTAAGCACGTCTTTGAACCAAGTTTAATTTCATTTCTAGATTATCTGTCTTGCCATTTTGTTTTGGAAAGCACTTGTTAATGAGTGTGAAGTATAAACACCCCCCCTGTTTCAGTAGTAACAATTATGGTCTTTTTGCATAGGCCTACTGAATATGCAGCAAAACGGCTTCATGCAGATTAACAATGCCTATTAACTTTAAAACCCATTTTGAGCCTTTTGAAGATTTTTGGATACAATTTCTAGACTTTGCAGGCGCCTGCTCGGCCAATGAAGCATTTTTCCCAATAATAATTCATCAGGGTGACTTTTCGTAATCCTTGTTTATCATCATGATTGAAATAGAACACATTTCATGACGCGCATTTCTTATTTTACGCGAAGAATGTAAAAAGAACGCGTTCATAACGACGGCCTTTACAACGGGGCGCAACACTAAATAAGCGTCCCATAGGATAACGTGTGATTTTGGCCTACTTCGAGCGCCATTCCTGGCGTCCCTGCAATACTTGGAAAAATATATTTGGTATCAAATTAAAGCTCTGTTTCTGTAGATTCCAAAACATTTGTCGGCATATATCGATGACCGTTGACTTTTTTCGCTATTTCGCGGTGCAAAAATATGGCCTAAAAATATACTAAATTCACCACTCACATTTCAAAATCGGAAGTTGTCTTCATCCGCCACAGAGAATTGCTTTTGAGATAAAATGTCCGGTTTTTCTGCATTTTATCATTGAAGACACTTGTCGAATTCATATGAGCTGATATTGAGTGATTTAAAGTGAACATGTCGGTAGATATGGTCGCTACAATCTCATACTCACTATGGACTATATTAGCCGAATTTCGTTCTTACATAAAATGCGTAGTGATTTAGTGTTGCGCCCCTTATAAGGATTTAAAAGTTTTCAAAATCCACATTTGTCACTTATTAATTAAATTAGAGAAAATTTGTAGCTCAACACCGAAAATTTCATGTCTCTGCGACATTTCGTTCAAGAGAAATGTTGTTTTAAAGATCAGTGCCGAAACACGGAAAATCACATATTTCGACTTTTCCTCCAATATGCGAGAGTTTGCACAAAACTCACTAAACTAGTGACAGACAACAATTTAAGCACGTCTTTGAACCAAGTTTAATTTCATTTCTAGATTATCTGTCTTGCCATTTTGTTTTGGAAAGCACTTGTTAATGAGTGTGAAGTATAAACACCCCCCTGTTTCAGTAGTAACAATTATGGTCTTTTTGCATAGGCCTACTGAATATGCAGCAAAACGGCTTCATGCAGATTAACAATGCCTATTAACTTTAAAACCCATTTTGAGCCTTTTTGAAGATTTTTGGATACAATTTCTAGACTTTGCAGGCGCCTGCTCGGCCAATGAAGCATTTTTCCCAATAATAATTCATCAGGGTGACTTTTCGTAATCCTTGTTTATCATCATGATTGAAATAGAACACATTTCATGACGCGCATTTCTTATTTTACGCGAAGAATGTAAAAAGAACGCGTTCATAACGACGGCCTTTACAAGGGGCGCAACACTAAATAAGCGTCCCATAGGATAACGTGTGATTTCCGCCTACTTCGCGCGCCATTCCTTGCGTCCCTGCAATACTTGGAAAAATATATTTGGTATCAAATTAAAGCTCTGTTTCTGTAGATTCCAAAACATTTGTCGGCATATATCGATGACCGTTGACTTTTTTCGCTATTTCGCGGTGCAAAAATATGGCCTAAAAATATACTAAATTCACCACTCACATTTCAAAATCGGAAGTTGTCTTCATCCGCCACAGAGAATTGCTTTTGAGATAAAATGTCCGGTTTTTTCTGCATTTTATCATTGAAGACACTTGTCGAATTCATATGAGCTGATATTGAGTGATTTAAAGTGAACATGTCGGTAGATATGGTCGCTACAATCTCATACTCACTATGGACTATATTAGCCGAATTTCGTTCTTACATAAAATGCGTAGTGATTTAGTGTTGCGCCCCCTTATAAGGATTTAAAAGTTTTCAAAATCCACATTTGTCACTTATTAATTAAATTAGAGAAAATTTGTAGCTCAACACCGAAAATTTCATGTCTCTGCGACATTTCGTTCAAGAGAAATGTTGTTTTAAAGATCAGTGCCGAAACACGGAAAATCACATATTTCGACTTTTCCTCCAATATGCGAGAGTTTGCACAAAACTCACTAAACTAGTGACAGACAACAATTTAAGCACGTCTTTGAACCAAGTTTAATTTCTTTCTAGATTATCTGTCTTGCCATTTTGTTTTGGAAAGCACTTGTTAATGAGTGTGAAGTATAAACCCCCCCCCCCCCCTGTTTCAGTAGTAACAATTATGGTCTTTTTGCATAGGCCTACTGAATATGCAGCAAAACGGCTTCATGCAGATTAACAATGCCTATTAACTTTAAAACCCATTTTGAGCCTTTTTGAAGATTTTTGGATACAATTTCTAGACTTTGCAGGCGCCTGCTCGGCCAATGAAGCATTTTTCCCAATAATAATTCATCAGGGTGACTTTTCGTAATCCTTGTTTATCATCATGATTGAAATAGAACACATTTCATGACGCGCATTTCTTATTTTACGCGAAGAATGTAAAAAGAACGCGTTCATAACGACGGCCTTTACAAGGGCGCGCAACGCCAAATAAGCGTCCCATAGGATAACGTGTGATTTTGGCCTACTTCGAGCGCCATTCCTGGCGTCCCTGCAATACTTGGAAAAATATATTTGGTATCAAATTAAAGCTCTGTTTCTGTAGATTCCAAAACATTTGTCGGCATATATCGATGACCGTTGACTTTTTCGCTATTTCGCGGTGCAAAAATATGGCCTAAAAATATACTAAATTCACCACTCACATTTCAAAATCGGAAGTTGTCTTCATCCGCCACAGAGAATTGCTTTTGAGATAAAATGTCCGGTTTTTTCTGCATTTTATCATTGAAGACACTTGTCGAATTCATATGAGCTGATATTGAGTGATTTAAAGTGAACATGTCGGTAGATATGGTCGCTACAATCTCATACTCACTATGGACTATATTAGCCGAATTTCGTTCTTACATAAAATGCGTAGTGATTTAGTGTTGCGCCCCCTTATAAGGATTTAAAAGTTTTCAAAATCCACATTTGTCACTTATTAATTAAATTAGAGAAAATTTGTAGCTCAACACCGAAAATTTCATGTCTCTGCGACATTTCGTTCAAGAGAAATGTTGTTTTAAAGATCAGTGCCGAAACACGGAAAATCACATATTTCGACTTTTCCTCCAATATGCGAGAGTTTGCACAAAACTCACTAAACTAGTGACAGACAACAATTTAAGCACGTCTTTGAACCAAGTTTAATTTCATTTCTAGATTATCTGTCTTGCCATTTTGTTTTGGAAAGCACTTGTTAATGAGTGTGAAGTATAAACACCCCCCCCCCCCCTGTTTCAGTAGTAACAATTATGGTCTTTTTGCATAGGCCTACTGAATATGCAGCAAAACGGCTTCATGCAGATTAACAATGCCTATTAACTTTAAAACCCATTTTTGAGCCTTTTTGAAGATTTTTGGATACAATTTCTAGACTTTGCAGGCGCCTGCTCGGCCAATGAAGCATTTTTCCCAATAATAATTCATCAGGGTGACTTTTCGTAATCCTTGTTTATCATCATGATTGAAATAGAACACATTTCATGACGCGCATTTCTTATTTTACGCGAAGAATGTAAAAAGAACGCGTTCATAACGACGGCCTTTACAAGGGGCGCAACACTAAATAAGCGTCCCATAGGATAACGTGTGATTTTGGCCTACTTCGAGCGCCATTCCTGGCGTCCCTGCAATACTTGGAAAAATATATTTGGTATCAAATTAAAGCTCTGTTTCTGTAGATTCCAAAACATTTGTCGGCATATATCGATGACCGTTGACTTTTTCGCTATTTCGCGGTGCAAAAAATATGGCCTAAAAATATACTAAATTCACCACTCACATTTCAAAATCGGAAGTTGTCTTCATCCGCCACAGAGAATTGCTTTTGAGATAAAATGTCCGGTTTTTTCTGCATTTTATCATTGAAGACACTTGTCGAATTCATATGAGCTGATATTGAGTGATTTAAAGTGAACATGTCGGTAGATATGGTCGCTACAATCTCATACTCACTATGGACTATATTAGCCGAATTTCGTTCTTACATAAAATGCGTAGTGATTTAGTGTTGCGCCCCTTATAAGGATTTAAAAGTTTTCAAAATCCACATTTGTCACTTATTAATTAAATTAGAGAAAATTTGTAGCTCAACACCGAAAATTTCATGTCTCTGCGACATTTCGTTCAAGAGAAATGTTGTTTTAAAGATCAGTGCCGAAACACGGAAAATCACATATTTCGACTTTTCCTCCAATATGCGAGAGTTTGCACAAAACTCACTAAACTAGTGACAGACAACAATTTAAGCACGTCTTTGAACCAAGTTTAATTTCATTTCTAGATTATCTGTCTTGCCATTTTGTTTTGGAAAGCACTTGTTAATGAGTGTGAAGTATAAACACCCCCCTGTTTCAGTAGTAACAATTATGGTCTTTTTGCATAGGCCTACTGAATATGCAGCAAAACGGCTTCATGCAGATTAACAATGCCTATTAACTTTAAAACCCATTTTGAGCCTTTTGAAGATTTTTGGATACAATTTCTAGACTTTGCAGGCGCCTGCTCGGCCAATGAAGCATTTTTCCCAATAATAATTCATCAGGGTGACTTTTCGTAATCCTTGTTTATCATCATGATTGAAATAGAACACATTTCATGACGCGCATTTCTTATTTTACGCGAAGAATGTAAAAAGAACGCGTTCATAACGACGGCCTTTACAAGGGGGCGCAACACTAAATAAGCGTCCCATAGGATAACGTGTGATTTTGGCCTACTTCGAGCGCCATTCCTGGCGTCCCTGCAATACTTGGAAAAATATATTTGGTATCAAATTAAAGCTCTGTTTCTGTAGATTCCAAAACATTTGTCGGCATATATCGATGACCGTTGACTTTTTTCGCTATTTCGCGGTGCAAAAAATATGGCCTAAAAATATACTAAATTCACCACTCACATTTCAAAATCGGAAGTTGTCTTCATCCGCCACAGAGAATTGCTTTTGAGATAAAATGTCCGGTTTTTCTGCATTTTATCATTGAAGACACTTGTCGAATTCATATGAGCTGATATTGAGTGATTTAAAGTGAACATGTCGGTAGATATGGTCGCTACAATCTCATACTCACTATGGACTATATTAGCCGAATTTCGTTCTTACATAAAATGCGTAGTGATTTAGTGTTGCGCCCCTTATAAGGATTTAAAAGTTTTCAAAATCCACATTTGTCACTTATTAATTAAATTAGAGAAAATTTGTAGCTCAACACCGAAAATTTCATGTCTCTGCGACATTTCGTTCAAGAGAAATGTTGTTTTAAAGATCAGTGCCGAAACACGGAAAATCACATATTTCGACTTTTCCTCCAATATGCGAGAGTTTGCACAAAACTCACTAAACTAGTGACAGACAACAATTTAAGCACGTCTTTGAACCAAGTTTAATTTCATTTCTAGATTATCTGTCTTGCCATTTTGTTTTGGAAAGCACTTGTTAATGAGTGTGAAGTATAAACACCCCCCCTGTTTCAGTAGTAACAATTATGGTCTTTTTGCATAGGCCTACTGAATATGCAGCAAAACGGCTTCATGCAGATTAACAATGCCTATTAACTTTAAAACCCATTTTTGAGCCTTTTTGAAGATTTTTGGATACAATTTCTAGACTTTGCAGGCGCCTGCTCGGCCAATGAAGCATTTTTCCCAATAATAATTCATCAGGGTGACTTTTCGTAATCCTTGTTTATCATCATGATTGAAATAGAACACATTTCATGACGCGCATTTCTTATTTTACGCGAAGAATGTAAAAGAACGCGTTCATAACGACGGCCTTTACAAGGGGCGCAACACTAAATAAGCGTCCCATAGGATAACGTGTGATTTTGGCCTACTTCGAGCGCCATTCCTGGCGTCCCTGCAATACTTGGAAAAATATATTTGGTATCAAATTAAAGCTCTGTTTCTGTAGATTCCAAAACATTTGTCGGCATATATCGATGACCGTTGACTTTTTTCGCTATTTCGCGGTGCAAAAATATGGCCTAAAAATATACTAAATTCACCACTCACATTTCAAAATCGGAAGTTGTCTTCATCCGCCACAGAGAATTGCTTTTGAGATAAAATGTCCGGTTTTTCTGCATTTTATCATTGAAGACACTTGTCGAATTCATATGAGCTGATATTGAGTGATTTAAAGTGAACATGTCGGTAGATATGGTCGCTACAATCTCATACTCACTATGGACTATATTAGCCGAATTTCGTTCTTACATAAAATGCGTAGTGATTTAGTGTTGCGCCCCTTATAAGGATTTAAAAGTTTTCAAAATCCACATTTGTCACTTATTAATTAAATTAGAGAAAATTTGTAGCTCAACACCGAAAATTTCATGTCTCTGCGACATTTCGTTCAAGAGAAATGTTGTTTTAAAGATCAGTGCCGAAACACGGAAAATCACATATTTCGACTTTTCCTCCAATATGCGAGAGTTTGCACAAAACTCACTAAACTAGTGACAGACAACAATTTAAGCACGTCTTTGAACCAAGTTTAATTTCATTTCTAGATTATCTGTCTTGCCATTTTGTTTTAAAGCACTTGTTAATGAGTGTGAAGTATAAACACCCCCCTGTTTCAGTAGTAACAATTATGGTCTTTTTGCATAGGCTTGTTCAATGAGTGTGAAATGAAGCATATAAACACCCCCCACATGTTTCAGTAGTAACAATTATGGTCTTTTTTTTTTTTTTTACTGAATATGCAGCAAAACGGCTTCATGCAGATTAACAATGCCTATTAACTTTAAAACCCATTTTGAGCCTTTTTGAAGATTTTTGGATACAATTTCTAGACTTTGCAGGCGCCTGCTCGGCCAATGAAGCATTTTTCCCAATAATAATTCATCAGGGTGACTTTTCGTAATCCTTGTTTATCATCATGATTGAAATAGAACACATTTCATGACGCGCATTTCTTATTTTACGCGAAGAATGTAAAAAATGAACGCGTTCATAACGACCCTTTATAAGGATTTAAAAGTTTTCAAAATCCACATTTGTCACTTATTAATTAAATTAGAGAAAATTTGTAGCTCAACACCGAAAATTTCATGTCTCTGCGACATTTCGTTCAAGAGAAATGTTGTTTTAAAGATCAGTGCCGAAACACGGAAAATCACATATTTCGACTTTTCCTCCAATATGCGAGAGTTTGCACAAAACTCACTAAACTAGTGACAGACAACAATTTAAGCACGTCTTTGAACCAAGTTTAATTTCATTTCTAGATTATCTGTCTTGCCATTTTGTTTTGGAAAGCACTTGTTAATGAGTGTGAAGTATAAACACCCCCACCCCCCTGTTTCAGTAGTAACAATTATGGTCTTTTTGCATAGGCCTACTGAATATGCAGCAAAACGGCTTCATGCAGATTAACAATGCCTATTAACTTTAAAACCCATTTTGAGCCTTTTTGAAGATTTTTGGATACAATTTCTAGACTTTGCAGGCGCCTGCTCGGCCAATGAAGCATTTTTCCCAATAATAATTCATCAGGGTGACTTTTCGTAATCCTTGTTTATCATCATGATTGAAATAGAACACATTTCATGACGCGCATTTCTTATTTTACGCGAAGAATGTAAAAAGAACGCGTTCATAACGACGGCCTTTACAAGGGGCGCAACACTAAATAAGCGTCCCATAGGATAACGTGTGATTTTGGCCTACTTCGAGCGCCATTCCTGGCGTCCCTGCAATACTTGGAAAAATATATTTGGTATCAAATTAAAGCTCTGTTTCTGTAGATTCCAAAACATTTGTCGGCATATATCGATGACCGTTGACTTTTTCGCTATTTCGCGGTGCAAAAAATATGGCCTAAAAATATACTAAATTCACCACTCACATTTCAAAATCGGAAGTTGTCTTCATCCGCCACAGAGAATTGCTTTTGAGATAAAATGTCCGGTTTTTTCTGCATTTTATCATTGAAGACACTTGTCGAATTCATATGAGCTGATATTGAGTGATTTAAAGTGAACATGTCGGTAGATATGGTCGCTACAATCTCATACTCACTATGGACTATATTAGCCGAATTTCGTTCTTACATAAAATGCGTAGTGATTTAGTGTTGCGCCCCCTTATAAGGATTTAAAAGTTTTCAAAATCCACATTTGTCACTTATTAATTAAATTAGAGAAAATTTGTAGCTCAACACCGAAAATTTCATGTCTCTGCGACATTTCGTTCAAGAGAAATGTTGTTTTAAAGATCAGTGCCGAAACACGGAAAATCACATATTTCGACTTTTCCTCCAATATGCGAGAGTTTGCACAAAACTCACTAAACTAGTGACAGACAACAATTTAAGCACGTCTTTGAACCAAGTTTAATTTCATTTCTAGATTATCTGTCTTGCCATTTTGTTTTGGAAAGCACTTGTTAATGAGTGTGAAGTATAAACACCCCCCTGTTTCAGTAGTAACAATTATGGTCTTTTTGCATAGGCCTACTGAATATGCAGCAAAACGGCTTCATGCAGATTAACAATGCCTATTAACTTTAAAACCCATTTTTGAGCCTTTTTGAAGATTTTTGGATACAATTTCTAGACTTTGCAGGCGCCTGCTCGGCCAATGAAGCATTTTTCCCAATAATAATTCATCAGGGTGACTTTTCGTAATCCTTGTTTATCATCATGATTGAAATAGAACACATTTCATGACGCGCATTTCTTATTTTACGCGAAGAATGTAAAAAGAACGCGTTCATAACGACGGCCTTTACAAGGGGGCGCAACACTAAATAAGCGTCCCATAGGATAACGTGTGATTTTGGCCTACTTCGAGCGCCATTCCTGGCGTCCCTGCAATACTTGGAAAAATATATTTGGTATCAAATTAAAGCTCTGTTTCTGTAGATTCCAAAACATTTGTCGGCATATATCGATGACCGTTGACTTTTTTCGCTATTTCGCGGTGCAAAAATATGGCCTAAAAATATACTAAATTCACCACTCACATTTCAAAATCGGAAGTTGTCTTCATCCGCCACAGAGAATTGCTTTTGAGATAAAATGTCCGGTTTTTTCTGCATTTTATCATTGAAGACACTTGTCGAATTCATATGAGCTGATATTGAGTGATTTAAAGTGAACATGTCGGTAGATATGGTCGCTACAATCTCATACTCACTATGGACTATATTAGCCGAATTTCGTTCTTACATAAAATGCGTAGTGATTTAGTGTTGCGCCCCTTATAAGGATTTAAAAGTTTTCAAAATCCACATTTGTCACTTATTAATTAAATTAGAGAAAATTTGTAGCTCAACACCGAAAATTTCATGTCTCTGCGACATTTCGTTCAAGAGAAATGTTGTTTTAAAGATCAGTGCCGAAACACGGAAAATCACATATTTCGACTTTTCCTCCAATATGCGAGAGTTTGCACAAAACTCACTAAACTAGTGACAGACAACAATTTAAGCACGTCTTTGAACCAAGTTTAATTTCATTTCTAGATTATCTGTCTTGCCATTTTGTTTTGGAAAGCACTTGTTAATGAGTGTGAAGTATAAACACCCCCCTGTTTCAGTAGTAACAATTATGGTCTTTTTGCATAGGCCTACTGAATATGCAGCAAAACGGCTTCATGCAGATTAACAATGCCCTATTAACTTTAAAACCCATTTTGAGCCTTTTTGAAGATTTTTGGATACAATTTCTAGACTTTGCAGGCGCCTGCTCGGCCAATGAAGCATTTTTCCCAATAATAATTCATCAGGGTGACTTTTCGTAATCCTTGTTTATCATCATGATTGAAATAGAACACATTTCATGACGCGCATTTCTTATTTTACGCGAAGAATGTAAAAAGAACGCGTTCATAACGACGGCCTTTACAAGGGGCGCAACACTAAATAAGCGTCCCATAGGATAACGTGTGATTTTGGCCTACTTCGAGCGCCATTCCTGGCGTCCCTGCAATACTTGGAAAAATATATTTGGTATCAAATTAAAGCTCTGTTTCTGTAGATTCCAAAACATTTGTCGGCATATATCGATGACCGTTGACTTTTTCGCTATTTCGCGGTGCAAAAATATGGCCTAAAAATATACTAAATTCACCACTCACATTTCAAAATCGGAAGTTGTCTTCATCGGCCACAGAGAATTGCTTTTGAGATAAAATGTCCGGTTTTTTCTGCATTTTATCATTGAAGACACTTGTCGAATTCATATGAGCTGATATTGAGTGATTTAAAGTGAACATGTCGGTAGATATGGTCGCTACAATCTCATACTCACTATGGACTATATTAGCCGAATTTCGTTCTTACATAAAATGCGTAGTGATTTAGTGTTGCGCCCCTTATAAGGATTTAAAAGTTTTCAAAATCCACATTTGTCACTTATTAATTAAATTAGAGAAAATTTGTAGCTCAACACCGAAAATTTCATGTCTCTGCGACATTTCGTTCAAGAGAAATGTTGTTTTAAAGATCAGTGCCGAAACACGGAAAATCACATATTTCGACTTTTCCTCCAATATGCGAGAGTTTGCACAAAACTCACTAAACTAGTGACAGACAACAATTTAAGCACGTCTTTGAACCAAGTTTAATTTCATTTCTAGATTATCTGTCTTGCCATTTTGTTTTGGAAAGCACTTGTTAATGAGTGTGAAGTATAAACACCCCCCTGTTTCAGTAGTAACAATTATGGTCTTTTTGCATAGGCCTACTGAATATGCAGCAAAACGGCTTCATGCAGATTAACAATGCCTATTAACTTTAAAACCCATTTTTGAGCCTTTTTTTTTTTTTTTTTATACAATTTCTAGACTTTGCAGGCGCCTGCTCGGCCAATGAAGCATTTTTCCCAATAATAATTCATCAGGGTGACTTTTCGTAATCCTTGTTTATCATCATGATTGAAATAGAACACATTTCATGACGCGCATTTCTTATTTTACGCGAAGAATGTAAAAAGAACGCGTTCATAACGACGGCCTTTACAAGGGGCGCAACACTAAATAAGCGTCCCATAGGATAACGTGTGATTTGGGCCTACTTCGAGCGCCATTCCTGGCGTCCCTGCAATACTTGGAAAAATATATTTGGTATCAAATTAAAGCTCTGTTTCTGTAGATTCCAAAACATTTGTTGTCGGCATATATCGATGACCGTTGACTTTTTTCGCTATTTCGCGGTGCAAAAATATGGCCTAAAAATATACTAAATTCACCACTCACATTTCAAAATCGGAAGTTGTCTTCATCCGCCACAGAGAATTGCTTTTGAGATAAAATGTCCGGTTTTTTCTGCATTTTATCATTGAAGACACTTGTCGAATTCATATGAGCTGATATTGAGTGATTTAAAGTGAACATGTCGGTAGATATGGTCGCTACAATCTCATACTCACTATGGACTATATTAGCCGAATTTCGTTCTTACATAAAATGCGTAGTGATTTAGTGTTGCGACCCTTTATAAGGATTTAAAAGTTTTCAAAATCCACATTTGTCACTTATTAATTAAATTAGAGAAAATTTGTAGCTCAACACCGAAAATTTCATGTCTCTGCGACATTTCGTTCAAGAGAAATGTTGTTTTAAAGATCAGTGCCGAAACACGGAAAATCACATATTTCGACTTTTCCTCCAATATGCGAGAGTTTGCACAAAACTCACTAAACTAGTGACAGACAACAATTTAAGCACGTCTTTGAACCAAGTTTAATTTCATTTCTAGATTATCTGTCTTGCCATTTTGTTTTGGAAAGCACTTGTTAATGAGTGTGAAGTATAAACACCCCCCCCTGTTTCAGTAGTAACAATTATGGTCTTTTTGCATAGGCCTACTGAATATGCAGCAAAACGGCTTCATGTAGATTAACAATTTCTATTAACTTTAAAACCCATTTTGAGCCTTTTTGAAGATTTTTGGATACAATTTCTAGACTTTGCAGGCGCCTGCTCGGCCAATGAAGCATTTTTCCCAATAATAATTCATCAGGGTGACTTTTCGTAATCCTTGTTTATCATCATGATTGAAATAGAACACATTTCATGACGCGCATTTCTTATTTTACGCGAAGAATGTAAAAAGAACGCGTTCATAACGACGGCCTTTACAAGGGGCGCAACACTAAATAAGCGTCCCATGGATAACGTGTGATTTTGGCCTACTTCGAGCGCCATTCCTGGCGTCCCTGCAATACTTGGAAAAATATATTTGGTATCAAATTAAAGCTCTGTTTCTGTAGATTCCAAAACATTTGTCGGCATATATCGATGACCGTTGACTTTTTTCGCTATTTCGCGGTGCAAAAATATGGCCTAAAAATATACTAAATTCACCACTCACATTTCAAAATCGGAAGTTGTCTTCATCCGCCACAGAGAATTGCTTTTGAGATAAAATGTCCGGTTTTTTCTGCATTTTATCATTGAAGACACTTGTCGAATTCATATGAGCTGATATTGAGTGATTTAAAGTGAACATGTCGGTAGATATGGTCGCTACAATCTCATACTCACTATGGACTATATTAGCCGAATTTCGTTCTTACATAAAATGCGTAGTGATTTAGTGTTGCGCCCCTTATAAGGATTTAAAAGTTTTCAAAATCCACATTTGTCACTTATTAATTAAATTAGAGAAAATTTGTAGCTCAACACCGAAAATTTCATGTCTCTGCGACATTTCGTTCAAGAGAAATGTTGTTTTAAAGATCAGTGCCGAAACACGGAAAATCACATATTTCGACTTTTCCTCCAATATGCGAGAGTTTGCACAAAACTCACTAAACTAGTGACAGACAACAATTTAAGCACGTCTTTGAACCAAGTTTAATTTCATTTCTAGATTATCTGTCTTGCCATTTTGTTTTGGAAAGCACTTGTTAATGAGTGTGAAGTATAAACACCCCCCTGTTGCAGCAGTAACAATTATGGTCTTTTTGCATAGGCCTACTGAATATGCAGCAAAACGGCTTCATGCAGATTAACAATGCCTATTAACTTTAAAACCCATTTTTGAGCCTTTTTGAAGATTTTTGGATACAATTTCTAGACTTTGCAGGCGCCTGCTCGGCCAATGAAGCATTTTTCCCAATAATAATTCATCAGGGTGACTTTTCGTAATCCTTGTTTATCATCATGATTGAAATAGAACACATTTCATGACGCGCATTTCTTATTTTACGCGAAGAATGTAAAAAGAACGCGTTCATAACGACGGCCTTTACAAGGGGCGCAACACTAAATAAGCGTCCCATAGGATAACGCGCGATTTTGGCCTACATCGAGCGCCAGTCCTGGCGTCCCTGCAATACTTGGAAAAATATATTTGGTATCAAATTAAAGCTCTGTTTCTGTAGATTCCAAAACATTTGTCGGCATATATCGATGACCGTTGACTTTTTTCGCTATTTCGCGGTGCAAAAAATATGGCCTAAAAATATACTAAATTCACCACTCACATTTCAAAATCGGAAGTTGTCTTCATCCGCCACAGAGAATTGCTTTTGAGATAAAATGTCCGGTTTTTTCTGCATTTTATCATTGAAGACACTTGTCGAATTCATATGAGCTGATATTGAGTGATTTAAAGTGAACATGTCGGTAGATATGGTCGCTACAATCTCATACTCACTATGGACTATATTAGCCGAATTTCGTTCTTACATAAAATGCGTAGTGATTTAGTGTTGCGCCCCTTATAAGGATTTAAAAGTTTTCAAAATCCACATTTGTCACTTATTAATTAAATTAGAGAAAATTTGTAGCTCAACACCGAAAATTTCATGTCTCTGCGACATTTCGTTCAAGAGAAATGTTGTTTTAAAGATCAGTGCCGAAACACGGAAAATCACATATTTCGACTTTTCCTCCAATATGCGAGAGTTTGCACAAAACTCACTAAACTAGTGACAGACAACAATTTAAGCACGTCTTTGAACCAAGTTTAATTTCATTTCTAGATTATCTGTCTTGCCATTTTGTTTTGGAAAGCACTTGTTAATGAGTGTGAAGTATAAACACCCCCCCTGTTTCAGTAGTAACAATTATGGTCTTTTTGCATAGGCCTACTGAATATGCAGCAAAACGGCTTCATGCAGATTAACAATGCCTATTAACTTTAAAACCCATTTTTGAGCCTTTTTGAAGATTTTTGGATACAATTTCTAGACTTTGCAGGCGCCTGCTCGGCCAATGAAGCATTTTTCCCAATAATAATTCATCAGGGTGACTTTTCGTAATCCTTGTTTATCATCATGATTGAAATAGAACACATTTCATGACGCGCATTTCTTATTTTACGCGAAGAATGTAAAAAGAACGCGTTCATAACGACGGCCTTTACAAGGGGGCGCAACAATAAATAAGCATCCCACAGGATAACGTGTGATTTTGGCCTACTTCGAGCGCCATTCCTGGCGTCCCTGCAATACTTGGAAAAATATATTTGGTATCAAATTAAAGCTCTGTTTCTGTAGATTCCAAAACATTTGTCGGCATATATCGATGACCGTTGACTTTTTTCGCTATTTCGCGGTGCAAAAATATGGCCTAAAAATATACTAAATTCACCACTCACATTTCAAAATCGGAAGTTGTCTTCATCCGCCACAGAGAATTGCTTTTGAGATAAAATGTCCGGTTTTTTCTGCATTTTATCATTGAAGACACTTGTCGAATTCATATGAGCTGATATTGAGTGATTTAAAGTGAACATGTCGGTAGATATGGTCGCTACAATCTCATACTCACTATGGACTATATTAGCCGAATTTCGTTCTTACATAAAATGCGTAGTGATTTAGTGTTGCGCCCCTTATAAGGATTTAAAAGTTTTCAAAATCCACATTTGTCACTTATTAATTAAATTAGAGAAAATTTGTAGCTCAACACCGAAAATTTCATGTCTCTGCGACATTTCGTTCAAGAGAAATGTTGTTTTAAAGATCAGTGCCGAAACACGGAAAATCACATATTTCGACTTTTCCTCCAATATGCGAGAGTTTGCACAAAACTCACTAAACTAGTGACAGACAACAATTTAAGCACGTCTTTGAACCAAGTTTAATTTCATTTCTAGATTATCTGTCTTGCCATTTTGTTTTGGAAAGCACTTGTTAATGAGTGTGAAGTAAAAACACCCCCCCCCCCCTGTTTCAGTAGTAACAATTATGGTCTTTTTGCATAGGCCTACTGAATATGCAGCAAAACGGCTTCATGCAGATTAACAATGCCTATTAACTTTAAAACCCATTTTTGAGCCTTTTTTTTTTTTTTTGGATACAATTTCTAGACTTTGCAGGCGCCTGCTCGGCCAATGAAGCATTTTTCCCAATAATAATTCATCAGGGTGACTTTTCGTAATCCTTGTTTATCATCATGATTGAAATAGAACACATTTCATGACGCGCATTTCTTATTTTACGCGAAGAATGTAAAAAGAACGCGTTCATAACGACGGCCTTTACAAGGGGGCGCAACACTAAATAAGCGTCCCATAGGATAACGTGTGATTTTGGCCTACTTCGAGCGCCATTCCTGGCGTCCCTGCAATACTTGGAAAAATATATTTGGTATCAAATTAAAGCTCTGTTTCTGTAGATTCCAAAACATTTGTCGGCATATATCGATGACCGTTGACTTTTTTCGCTATTTCGCGGTGCAAAAAATATGGCCTAAAAATATACTAAATTCACCACTCACATTTCAAAATCGGAAGTTGTCTTCATCCGCCACAGAGAATTGCTTTTGAGATAAAATGTCCGGTTTTTTCTGCATTTTATCATTGAAGACACTTGTCGAATTCATATGAGCTGATATTGAGTGATTTAAAGTGAACATGTCGGTAGATATGGTCGCTACAATCTCATACTCACTATGGACTATATTAGCCGAATTTCGTTCTTACATAAAATGCGTAGTGATTTAGTGTTGCGCCCCTTATAAGGATTTAAAAGTTTTCAAAATCCACATTTGTCACTTATTAATTAAATTAGAGAAAATTTGTAGCTCAACACCGAAAATTTCATGTCTCTGCGACATTTCGTTCAAGAGAAATGTTGTTTTAAAGATCAGTGCCGAAACACGGAAAATCACATATTTCGACTTTTCCTCCAATATGCGAGAGTTTGCACAAAACTCACTAAACTAGTGACAGACAACAATTTAAGCACGTCTTTGAACCAAGTTTAATTTCATTTCTAGATTATCTGTCTTGCCATTTTGTTTTGGAAAGCACTTGTTAATGAGTGTGAAGTATAAACACCCCCCCTGTTTCAGTAGTAACAATTATGGTCTTTTGCATAGGCCTACTGAATATGCAGCAAAACGGCTTCATGCAGATTAACAATGCCTATTAACTTTAAAACCCATTTTGAGCCTTTTTGAAGATTTTTGGATACAATTTCTAGACTTTGCAGGCGCCTGCTCGGCCAATGAAGCATTTTTCCCAATAATTTTTCATCAGGGTGACTTTTCGTAATCCTTGTTTATCATCATGATTGAAATAGAACACATTTCATGACGCGCATTTCTTATTTTACGCGAAGAGTGTAAAAGAACGCGTTCATAACGACGGCCTTTACAAGGGGCGCAACACTAAATAAGCGTCCCATAGGATAACGTGTGATTTTGGCCTACTTCGAGCGCCATTCCTGGCGTCCCTGCAATACTTGGAAAAATATATTTGGTATCAAATTAAAGCTCTGTTTCTGTAGATTCCAAAACATTTGTCGGCATATATCGATGACCGTTGACTTTTTTCGCTATTTCGCGGTGCAAAAATATGGCCTAAAAATATACTAAATTCACCACTCACATTTCAAAATCGGAAGTTGTCTTCATCCGCCACAGAGAATTGCTTTTGAGATAAAATGTCCGGTTTTTTCTGCATTTTATCATTGAAGACACTTGTCGAATTCATATGAGCTGATATTGAGTGATTTAAAGTGAACATGTCGGTAGATATGGTCGCTACAATCTCATACTCACTATGGACTATATTAGCCGAATTTCGTTCTTACATAAAATGCGTAGTGATTTAGTGTTGCGCCCCTTATAAGGATTTAAAAGTTTTCAAAATCCACATTTGTCACTTATTAATTAAATTAGAGAAAATTTGTAGCTCAACACCGAAAATTTCATGTCTCTGCGACATTTCGTTCAAGAGAAATGTTGTTTTAAAGATCAGTGCCGAAACACGGAAAATCACATATTTCGACTTTTCCTCCAATATGCGAGAGTTTGCACAAAACTCACTAAACTAGTGACAGACAACAATTTAAGCACGTCTTTGAACCAAGTTTAATTTCATTTCTAGATTATCTGTCTTGCCATTTTGTTTTGGAAAGCACTTGTTAATGAGTGTGAAGTATAAACACCCCCCCCCCCCTGTTTCAGTAGTAACAATTATGGTCTTTTTGCATAGGCCTACTGAATATGCAGCAAAACGGCTTCATGCAGATTAACAATGCCTATTAACTTTAAAACCCATTTTTGAGCCTTTTTGAAGATTTTTGGATACAATTTCTAGACTTTGCAGGCGCCTGCTCGGCCAATGAAGCATTTTTCCCAATAATAATTCATCAGGGTGACTTTTCGTAATCCTTGTTTATCATCATGATTGAAATAGAACACATTTCATGACGCGCATTTCTTATTTTACGCGAAGAATGTAAAAAGAACGCGTTCATAACGACGGCCTTTACAAGGGGCGCAACACTAAATAAGCGTCCCATAGGATAACGTGTGATTTTGGCCTACTTCGAGCGCCATTCCTGGCGGCCCTGCAATACTTGGAAAAATATATTTGGTATCAAATTAAAGCTCTGTTTCTGTAGATTCCAAAACATTTGTCGGCATATATCGATGACCGTTGACTTTTTTCGCTATTTCGCGGTGCAAAAAATATGGCCTAAAAATATACTAAATTCACCACTCACATTTCAAAATCGGAAGTTGTCTTCATCCGCCACAGAGAATTGCTTTTGAGATAAAATGTCCGGTTTTTTCTGCATTTTATCATTGAAGACACTTGTCGAATTCATATGAGCTGATATTGAGTGATTTAAAGTGAACATGTCGGTAGATATGGTCGCTACAATCTCATACTCACTATGGACTATATTAGCCGAATTTCGTTCTTACATAAAATGCGTAGTGATTTAGTGTTGCGCCCCCTTATAAGGATTTAAAAGTTTTCAAAATCCACATTTGTCACTTATTAATTAAATTAGAGAAAATTTGTAGCTCAACACCGAAAATTTCATGTCTCTGCGACATTTCGTTCAAGAGAAATGTTGTTTTAAAGATCAGTGCCGAAACACGGAAAATCACATATTTCGACTTTTCCTCCAATATGCGAGAGTTTGCACAAAACTCACTAAACTAGTGACAGACAACAATTTAAGCACGTCTTTGAACCAAGTTTAATTTCATTTCTAGATTATCTGTCTTGCCATTTTGTTTTGGAAAGCACTTGTTAATGAGTGTGAAGTATAAACACCCCCCCTGTTTCAGTAGTAACAATTATGGTCTTTTGCATAGGCCTACTGAATATGCAGCAAAACGGCTTCATGCAGATTAACAATGCCTATTAACTTTAAAACCCATTTTTGAGCCTTTTTGAAGATTTTTGGATACAATTTCTAGACTTTGCAGGCGCCTGCTCGGCCAATGAAGCATTTTTCCCAATAATAATTCATCAGGGTGACTTTTCGTAATCCTTGTTTATCATCATGATTGAAATAGAACACATTTCATGACGCGCATTTCTTATTTTACGCGAAGAATGTAAAAAGAACGCGTTCATAACGACGGCCTTTACAAGTGGGCGCAACACTAAATAAGCGTCCCATAGGATAACGTGTGATTTTGGCCTACTTCGAGCGCCATTCCTGGCGTCCCTGCAATACTTGGAAAAATATATTTGGTATCAAATTAAAGCTCTGTTTCTGTAGATTCCAAAACATTTGTCGGCATATATCGATGACCGTTGACTTTTTTCGCTATTTCGCGGTGCAAAAAATATGGCCTAAAAATATACTAAATTCACCACTCACATTTCAAAATCGGAAGTTGTCTTCATCCGCCACAGAGAATTGCTTTTGAGATAAAATGTCCGGTTTTTTCTGCATTTTCATTGAAGACACTTGTCGAATTCATATGAGCTGATATTGAGTGATTTAAAGTGAACATGTCGGTAGATATGGTCGCTACAATCTCATACTCACTATGGACTATATTAGCCGAATTTCGTTCTTACATAAAATGCGTAGTGATTTAGTGTTGCGCCCCTTATAAGGATTTAAAAGTTTTCAAAATCCACATTTGTCACTTATTAATTAAATTAGAGAAAATTTGTAGCTCAACACCGAAAATTTCATGTCTCTGCGACATTTCGTTCAAGAGAAATGTTGTTTTAAAGATCAGTGCCGAAACACGGAAAATCACATATTTCGACTTTTCCTCCAATATGCGAGAGTTTGCACAAAACTCACTAAACTAGTGACAGACAACAATTTAAGCACGTCTTTGAACCAAGTTTAATTTCATTTCTAGATTATCTGTCTTGCCATTTTGTTTTGGAAAGCACTTGTTAATGAGTGTGAAGTATAAACACCCCCCTGTTTCAGTAGTAACAATTATGGTCTTTTTGCATAGGCCTACTGAATATGCAGCAAAACGGCTTCATGCAGATTAACAATGCCTATTAACTTTAAAACCCATTTTTGAGCCTTTTTGAAGATTTTTGGATACAATTTCTAGACTTTGCAGGCGCCTGCTCGGCCAATGAAGCATTTTTCCCAATAATAATACATCAGGGTGACTTTTCGTAATCCTTGTTTATCATCATGATTGAAATAGAACACATTTCATGACGCGCATTTCTTATTTTACGCGAAGAATGTAAAAGAACGCGTTCATAACGACGGCCTTTACAAGGGGCGCAACACTAAATAAGCGTCCCATAGGATAACGTGTGATTTTGGCCTACTTCGAGCGCCATTCCTGGCGTCCCTGCAATACTTGGAAAAATATATTTGGTATCAAATTAAAGCTCTGTTTCTGTAGATTCCAAAACATTTGTCGGCATATATCGATGACCGTTGACTTTTTTCGCTATTTCGCGGTGCAAAAATATGGCCTAAAAATATACTAAATTCACCACTCACATTTCAAAATCGGAAGTTGTCTTCATCCGCCACAGAGAATTGCTTTTGAGATAAAATGTCCGGTTTTTTCTGCATTTTATCATTGAAGACACTTGTCGAATTCATATGAGCTGATATTGAGTGATTTAAAGTGAACATGTCGGTAGATATGGTCGCTACAATCTCATACTCACTATGGACTATATTAGCCGAATTTCGTTCTTACATAAAATGCGTAGTGATTTAGTGTTGCGCCACCTTATAAGGATTTAAAAGTTTTCAAAATCCACATTTGTCACTTATTAATTAAATTAGAGAAAATTTGTAGCTCAACACCGAAAATTTCATGTCTCTGCGACATTTCGTTCAAGAGAAATGTTGTTTTAAAGATCAGTGCCGAAACACGGAAAATCACATATTTCGACTTTTCCTCCAATATGCGAGAGTTTGCACAAAACTCACTAAACTAGTGACAGACAACAATTAAGCACGTCTTTGAACCAAGTTTAATTTCATTTCTAGATTATCTGTCTTGCCATTTTGTTTTGGAAAGCACTTGTTAATGAGTGTGAAGTATAAACACCCCCCCCCCCTGTTTCCGTAGTAACAATTATGGTCTTTTTGCATAGGCCTACTGAATATGCAGCAAAACGGCTTCATGCAGATTAACAATGCCTATTAACTTTAAAACCCATTTTGAGCCTTTTTGAAGATTTTTGGATACAATTTCTAGACTTTGCAGGCGCCTGCTCGGCCAATGAAGCATTTTTCCCAATAATAATTCATCAGGGTGACTTTTCGTAATCCTTGTTTATCATCATGATTGAAATAGAACACATTTCATGACGCGCATTTCTTATTTTACGCGAAGAATGTAAAAAGAACGCGTTCATAACGACGGCCTTTACAAGGGGGCGCAACACTAAATAAGCGTCCCATAGGATAACGTGTGATTTTGGCCTACTTCGAGCGCCATTCCTGGCGTCCCTGCAATACTTGGAAAAATATATTTGGTATCAAATTAAAGCTCTGTTTCTGTAGATTCCAAAACATTTGTCGGCATATATCGATGACCGTTGACTTTTTTCGCTATTTCGCGGTGCAAAAAATATGGCCTAAAAATATACTAAATTCACCACTCACATTTCAAAATCGGAAGTTGTCTTCATCCGCCACAGAGAATTGCTTTTGAGATAAAATGTCCGGTTTTTTCTGCATTTTATCATTGAAGACACTTGTCGAATTCATATGAGCTGATATTGAGTGATTTAAAGTGAACATGTCGGTAGATATGGTCGCTACAATCTCATACTCACTATGGACTATATTAGCCGAATTTCGTTCTTACATAAAATGCGTAGTGATTTAGTGTTGCGCCCCTTATAAGGATTTAAAAGTTTTCAAAATCCACATTTGTCACTTATTAATTAAATTAGAGAAAATTTGTAGCTCAACACCGAAAATTTCATGTCTCTGCGACATTTCGTTCAAGAGAAATGTTGTTTTAAAGATCAGTGCCGAAACACGGAAAATCACATATTTCGACTTTTCCTCCAATATGCGAGAGTTTGCACAAAACTCACTAAACTAGTGACAGACAACAATTTAAGCACGTCTTTGAACCAAGTTTAATTTCATTTCTAGATTATCTGTCTTGCCATTTTGTTTTGGAAAGCACTTGTTAATGAGTGTGAAGTATAAACACCCCCCCCCCCCCTGTTTCAGTAGTAACAATTATGGTCTTTTTGCATAGGCCTACTGAATATGCAGCAAAACGGCTTCATGCAGATTAACAATGCCTATTAACTTTAAAACCCATTTTTGAGCCTTTTTGAAGATTTTTGGATACAATTTCTAGACTTTGCAGGCGCCTGCTCGGCCAATGAAGCATTTTTCCCAATAATAATTCATCAGGGTGACTTTTCGTAATCCTTGTTTATCATCATGATTGAAATAGAACACATTTCATGACGCGCATTTCTTATTTTACGCGAAGAATGTAAAAAGAACGCGTTCATAACGACGGCCTTTACAAGGGGGCGCAACACTAAATAAGCGTCCCATAGGATAACGTGTGATTTTGGCCTACTTCGAGCGCCATTCCTGGCGTCCCTGCAATACTTGGAAAAATATATTTGGTATCAAATTAAAGCTCTGTTTCTGTAGATTCCAAAACATTTGTCGGCATATATCGATGACCGTTGACTTTTTTTCGCTATTTCGCGGTGCAAAAATATGGCCTAAAAATATACTAAATTCACCACTCACATTTCAAAATCGGAAGTTGTCTTCATCCGCCACAGAGAATTGCTTTTGAGATAAAATGTCCGGTTTTTTCTGCATTTTATCATTGAAGACACTTGTCGAATTCATATGAGCTGATATTGAGTGATTTAAAGTGAACATGTCGGTAGATATGGTCGCTACAATCTCATACTCACTATGGACTATATTAGCCGAATTTCGTTCTTACATAAAATGCGTAGTGATTTAGTAGTGTTGCGCCCCTTATAAGGATTTAAAAGTTTTCAAAATCCACATTTGTCACTTATTAATTAAATTAGAGAAAATTTGTAGCTCAACACCGAAAATTTCATGTCTCTGCGACATTTCGTTCAAGAGAAATGTTGTTTTAAAGATCAGTGCCGAAACACGGAAAATCACATATTTCGACTTTTCCTCCAATATGCGAGAGTTTGCACAAAACTCACTAAACTAGTGACAGACAACAATTTAAGCACGTCTTTGAACCAAGTTTAATTTCATTTCTAGATTATCTGTCTTGCCATTTTGTTTTGGAAAGCACTTGTTAATGAGTGTGAAGTATAAACACCCCCCCTGTTTCAGTAGTAACAATTATGGTCTTTTTGCATAGGCCTACTGAATATGCAGCAAAACGGCTTCATGCAGATTAACAATGCCTATTAACTTTAAAACCCATTTTGAGCCTTTTGAAGATTTTTGGATACAATTTCTAGACTTTGCAGGCGCCGCCTGCTCGGCCAATGAAGCATTTTTCCCAATAATAATTCATCAGGGTGACTTTTCGTAATCCTTGTTTATCATCATGATTGAAATAGAACACATTTCATGACGCGCATTTCTTATTTTACGCGAAGAATGTAAAAAGAACGCGTTCATAACGACGGCCTTTACAAGGGGGAGCAAGCATAAATAAGCGTCACATAGGATAACGTGTGATTTTTGCCTACTTCGAGCGCCATTCCTGGCGTCCCTGCAATACTTGGAAAAATATATTTGGTATCAAATTAAAGCTCTGTTTCTGTAGATTCCAAAACATTTGTCGGCATATATCGATGACCGTTGACTTTTTTTCGCTATTTCGCGGTGCAAAAAATATGGCCTAAAAATATACTAAATTCACCACTCACATTTCAAAATCGGAAGTTGTCTTCATCCGCCACAGAGAATTGCTTTTGAGATAAAATGTCCGGTTTTTTCTGCATTTTATCATTGAAGACACTTGTCGAATTCATATGAGCTGATATTGAGTGATTTAAAGTGAACATGTCGGTAGATATGGTCGCTACAATCTCATACTCACTATGGACTATATTAGCCGAATTTCGTTCTTACATAAAATGCGTAGTGATTTAGTGTTGCGCCCCTTATAAGGATTTAAAAGTTTTCAAAATCCACATTTGTCACTTATTAATTAAATTAGAGAAAATTTGTAGCTCAACACCGAAAATTTCATGTCTCTGCGACATTTCGTTCAAGAGAAATGTTGTTTTAAAGATCAGTGCCGAAACACGGAAAATCACATATTTCGACTTTTCCTCCAATATGCGAGAGTTTGCACAAAACTCACTAAACTAGTGACAGACAACAATTTAAGCACGTCTTTGAACCAAGTTTAATTTCATTTCTAGATTATCTGTCTTGCCATTTTGTTTTGGAAAGCACTTGTTAATGAGTGTGAAGTATAAACACCCCCCCTGTTTCAGTAGTAACAATTATGATCTTTTTTTAGGCCTACTGAATATGCAGCAAAACGGCTTCATGCAGATTAACAATGCCTATTAACTTTAAAACCCATTTTTGAGCCTTTTTTTTTTTTTTTGGATACAATTTCTAGACTTTGCAGGCGCCTGCTCGGCCAATGAAGCATTTTTCCCAATAATAATTCATCAGGGTGACTTTTCGTAATCCTTGTTTATCATCATGATTGAAATAGAACACATTTCATGACGCGCATTTCTTATTTTACGCGAAGAATGTAAAAAGAACGCGTTCATAACGACGGCCTTTACAAGGGGCGCAACACTAAATAAGCGTCCCATAGGATAACGTGTGATTTTGGCCTACTTCGAGCGCCATTCCTGGCGTCCCTGCAATACTTGGAAAAATATATTTGGTATCAAATTAAAGCTCTGTTTCTGTAGATTCCAAAACATTTGTCGGCATATATCGATGACCGTTGACTTTTTTCGCTATTTCGCGGTGCAAAAAATATGGCCTAAAAATATACTAAATTCACCACTCACATTTCAAAATCGGAAGTTGTCTTCATCCGCCACAGAGAATTGCTTTTGAGATAAAATGTCCGGTTTTTTCTGCATTTTATCATTGAAGACACTTGTCGAATTCATATGAGCTGATATTGAGTGATTTAAAGTGAACATGTCGGTAGATATGGTCGCTACAATCTCATACTCACTATGGACTATATTAGCCGAATTTCGTTCTTACATAAAATGCGTAGTGATTTAGTGTTGCGACACCTTATAAGGATTTAAAAGTTTTCAAAATCCACATTTGTCACTTATTAATTAAATTAGAGAAAATTTGTAGCTCAACACCGAAAATTTCATGTCTCTGCGACATTTCGTTCAAGAGAAATGTTGTTTTAAAGATCAGTGCCGAAACACGGAAAATCACATATTTCGACTTTTCCTCCAATATGCGAGAGTTTGCACAAAACTCACTAAACTAGTGACAGACAACAATTTAAGCACGTCTTTGAACCAAGTTTAATTTCATTTCTAGATTATCTGTCTTGCCATTTTGTTTTGGAAAGCACTTGTTAATGAGTGTGAAGTATAAACACCCCCCCCCTGTTTCAGTAGTAACAATTATGGTCTTTTGCATAGGCCTACTGAATATGCAGCAAAACGGCTTCATGCAGATTAACAATGCCTATTAACTTTAAAACCCATTTTTGAGCCTTTTTGAAGATTTTTGGATACAATTTCTAGACTTTGCAGGCGCCTGCTCGGCCAATGAAGCATTTTTCCCAATAATAATTCATCAGGGTGACTTTTCGTAATCCTTGTTTATCATCATGATTGAAATAGAACACATTTCATGACGCGCATTTCTTATTTTACGCGAAGAATGTAAAAGAACGCGTTCATAACGACGGCCTTTACAAGGGGGGCGCAACACTAAATAAGCGTCCCATAGGATAACGTGTGATTTTGGCCTACTTCGAGCGCCATTCCTGGCGTCCCTGCAATACTTGGAAAAATATATTTGGTATCAAATTAAAGCTCTGTTTCTGTAGATTCCAAAACATTTGTCGGCATATATCGATGACCGTTGACTTTTTTCGCTATTTCGCGGTGCAAAAAATATGGCCTAAAAATATACTAAATTCACCACTCACATTTCAAAATCGGAAGTTGTCTTCATCCGCCACAGAGAATTGCTTTTGAGATAAAATGTCCGGTTTTTTCTGCATTTTATCATTGAAGACACTTGTCGAATTCATATGAGCTGATATTGAGTGATTTAAAGTGAACATGTCGGTAGATATGGTCGCTACAATCTCATACTCACTATGGACTATATTAGCCGAATTTCGTTCTTACATAAAATGCGTAGTGATTTAGTGTTGCGCCCCTTATAAGGATTTAAAAGTTTTCAAAATCCACATTTGTCACTTATTAATTAAATTAGAGAAAATTTGTAGCTCAACACCGAAAATTTCATGTCTCTGCGACATTTCGTTCAAGAGAAATGTTGTTTTAAAGATCAGTGCCGAAACACGGAAAATCACATATTTCGACTTTTCCTCCAATATGCGAGAGTTTGCACAAAACTCACTAAACTAGTGACAGACAACAATTTAAGCACGTCTTTGAACCAAGTTTAATTTCATTTCTAGATTATCTGTCTTGCCATTTTGTTTTGGAAAGCACTTGTTAATGAGTGTGAAGTATAAACACCCCCCCCTGTTTCAGTAGTAACAATTATGGTCTTTTTGCATAGGCCTACTGAATATGCAGCAAAACGGCTTCATGCAGATTAACAATGCCTATTAACTTTAAAACCCATTTTTGAGCCTTTTTGAAGATTTTTGGATACAATTTCTAGACTTTGCAGGCGCCTGCTCGGCCAATGAAGCATTTTTCCCAATAATAATTCATCAGGGTGACTTTTCGTAATCCTTGTTTATCATCATGATTGAAATAGAACACATTTCATGACGCGCATTTCTTATTTTACGCGAAGAATGTAAAAAGAACGCGTTCTAACGACGGCCTTTACAAGGGGCGCAACACTAAATAAGCGTCCCATAGGATAACGTGTGATTTTGGCCTACTTCGAGCGCCATTCCTGGCGTCCCTGCAATACTTGGAAAAATATATTTGGTATCAAATTAAAGCTCTGTTTCTGTAGATTCCAAAACATTTGTCGGCATATATCGATGACCGTTGACTTTTTTTCGCTATTTCGCGGTGCAAAAAATATGGCCTAAAAATATACTAAATTCACCACTCACATTTCAAAATCGGAAGTTGTCTTCATCCGCCACAGAGAATTGCTTTTGAGATAAAATGTCCGGTTTTTTCTGCATTTTATCATTGAAGACACTTGTCGAATTCATATGAGCTGATATTGAGTGATTTAAAGTGAACATGTCGGTAGATATGGTCGCTACAATCTCATACTCACTATGGACTATATTAGCCGAATTTCGTTCTTACATAAAATGCGTAGTGATTTAGTGTTGCGCCCCTTATAAGGATTTAGATTAAAAGTTTTCAAAATCCACATTTGTCACTTATTAATTAAATTAGAGAAAATTTGTAGCTCAACACCGAAAATTTCATGTCTCTGCGACATTTCGTTCAAGAGAAATGTTGTTTTAAAGATCAGTGCCGAAACACGGAAAATCACATATTTCGACTTTTCCTCCAATATGCGAGAGTTTGCACAAAACTCACTAAACTAGTGACAGACAACAATTTAAGCACGTCTTTGAACCAAGTTTAATTTCATTTCTAGATTATCTGTCTTGCCATTTTGTTTTGGAAAGCACTTGTTAATGAGTGTGAAGTATAAACACCCCCCCCTGTTTCAGTAGTAACAATTATGGTCTTTTTGCATAGGCCTACTGAATATGCAGCAAAACGGCTTCATGCAGATTAACAATGCCTATTAACTTTAAAACCCATTTTTGAGCCTTTTGAAGATTTTTGGATACAATTTCTAGACTTTGCAGGCGCCTGCTCGGCCAATGAAGCATTTTTTTTCCCAATAATAATTCATCAGGGTGACTTTTCGTAATCCTTGTTTATCATCATGATTGAAATAGAACACATTTCATGACGCGCATTTCTTATTTTACGCGAAGAATGTAAAAAGAACGCGTTCATAACGACGGCCTTTACAAGGGGCGCAACACTAAATAAGCGTCCCATAGGATAACGTGTGATTTTGGCCTACTTCGAGCGCCATTCCTGGCGTCCCTGCAATACTTGGAAAAATATATTTGGTATCAAATTAAAGCTCTGTTTCTGTAGATTCCAAAACATTTGTCGGCATATATCGATGACCGTTGACTTTTTTCGCTATTTCGCGGTGCAAAAAATATGGCCTAAAAATATACTAAATTCACCACTCACATTTCAAAATCGGAAGTTGTCTTCATCCGCCACAGAGAATTGCTTTTGAGATAAAATGTCCGGTTTTTTCTGCATTTTATCATTGAAGACACTTGTCGAATTCATATGAGCTGATATTGAGTGATTTAATGTGAACATGTCGGTAGATATGGTCGCTACAATCTCATACTCACTATGGACTATATTAGCCGAATTTCGTTCTTACATAAAATGCGTAGTGATTTAGTGTTGCGCCCCTTATAAGGATTTAAAAGTTTTCAAAATCCACATTTGTCACTTATTAATTAAATTAGAGAAAATTTGTAGCTCAACACCGAAAATTTCATGTCTCTGCGACATTTCGTTCAAGAGAAATGTTGTTTTAAAGATCAGTGCCGAAACACGGAAAATCACATATTTCGACTTTTCCTCCAATATGCGAGAGTTTGCACAAAACTCACTAAACTAGTGACAGACAACAATTTAAGCACGTCTTTGAACCAAGTTTAATTTCATTTCTAGATTATCTGTCTTGCCATTTTGTTTTGGAAAGCACTTGTTAATGAGTGTGAAGTATAAACACCCCCCCCCCTGTATCAGTAGTAACAATTATGGTCTTATTGCATAGGCCTACTGAATATGCAGCAAAAAGGCTTCATGCAGATTAACAATGCCTATTAACTTTAAAACCCATTTTTGAGCCTTTTTGAAGATTTTTGGATACAATTTCTAGACTTTGCAGGCGCCTGCTCGGCCAATGAAGCATTTTTCCCAATAATAATTCATCAGGGTGACTTTTCGTAATCCTTGTTTATCATCATGATTGAAATAGAACACATTTCATGACGCGCATTTCTTATTTTACGCGAAGAATGTAAAAAGAACGCGTTCATAACGACGGCCTTTACAAGGGGTCGCAACACTTAATAAGCGTCCCATAGGATAACGTGGGATTTGGCCTACTTCGAGCGCCATTCCTGGCGTCCCTGCAATACTTGGAAAAATATATTTGGTATCAAATTAAAGCTCTGTTTCTGTAGATTCCAAAACATTTGTCGGCATATATCGATGACCGTTGACTTTTTTCGCTATTTCGCGGTGCAAAAAATATGGCCTAAAAATATACTAAATTCACCACTCACATTTCAAAAACGGAAGTTGTCTTCATCCGCCACAGAGAATTGCTTTTGAGATAAAATGTCCGGTTTTTTCTGCATTTTATCATTGAAGACACTTGTCGAATTCATATGAGCTGATATTGAGTGATTTAAAGTGAACATGTCGGTAGATATGGTCGCTACAATCTCATACTCACTATGGACTATATTAGCCGAATTTCGTTCTTACATAAAATGCGTAGTGATTTAGTGTTGCACCCCCTTATAAGGATTTAAAAGTTTTCAAAATCCACATTTGTCACTTATTAATTAAATTAGAGAAAATTTGTAGCTCAACACCGAAAATTTCATGTCTCTGCGACATTTCGTTCAAGAGAAATGTTGTTTTAAAGATCAGTGCCGAAACACGGAAAATCACATATTTCGACTTTTCCTCCAATATGCGAGAGTTTGCACAAAACTCACTAAACTAGTGACAGACAACAATTTAAGCACGTCTTTGAACCAAGTTTAATTTCATTTCTAGATTATCTGTCTTGCCATTTTGTTTTGGAAAGCACTTGTTAATGAGTGTGAAGTATAAACACCCCCCTGTTTCAGTAGTAACAATTATGGTCTTTTGCATAGGCCTACTGAATATGCAGCAAAACGGCTTCATGCAGATTAACAATGCCTATTAACTTTAAAACCCATTTTTGAGCCTTTTTGAAGATTTTTGGATACAATTTCTAGACTTTGCAGGCGCCTGCTCGGCCAATGAAGCATTTTTCCCAATAATAATTCATCAGGGTGACTTTTCGTAATCCTTGTTTATCATCATGATTGAAATAGAACACATTTCATGACGCGCATTTCTTATTTTACGCGAAGAATGTAAAAAGAACGCGTTCATAACGACGGCCTTTACAAGGGGGCGCAACACTAAATAAGCGTCCCATAGGATAACGTGTGATTTTGGCCTACTTCGAGCGCCATTCCTGGCGTCCCTGCAATACTTGGAAAAATATATTTGGTATCAAATTAAAGCTCTGTTTCTGTAGATTCCAAAACATTTGTCGGCATATATCGATGACCGTTGACTTTTTTCGCTATTTCGCGGTGCAAAAAATATGGCCTAAAAATATACTAAATTCACCACTCACATTTCAAAATCGGAAGTTGTCTTCATCCGCCACAGAGAATTGCTTTTGAGATAAAATGTCCGGTTTTTTCTGCATTTTATCATTGAAGACACTTGTCGAATTCATATGAGCTGATATTGAGTGATTTAAAGTGAACATGTCGGTAGATATGGTCGCTACAATCTCATACTCACTATGGACTATATTAGCCGAATTTCGTTCTTACATAAAATGCGTAGTGATTTAGTGTTGCGCCCCTTATAAGGATTTAAAAGTTTTCAAAATCCACATTTGTCACTTATTAATTAAATTAGAGAAAATTTGTAGCTCAACACCGAAAATTTCATGTCTCTGCGACATTTCGTTCAAGAGAAATGTTGTTTTAAAGATCAGTGCCGAAACACGGAAAATATATATTTCGACTTTTCCTCCAATATGCGAGAGTTTGCACAAAACTCACTAAACTAGTGACAGACAACAATTTAAGCACGTCTTTGAACCAAGTTTAATTTCATTTCTAGATTATCTGTCTTGCCATTTTGTTTTGGAAAGCACTTGTTAATGAGTGTGAAGTATAAACACCCCCACCCCCCTGTTTCAGTAGTAACAATTATGGTCTTTTGCATAGGCCTACTGAATATGCAGCAAAACGGCTTCATGCAGATTAACAATGCCTATTAACTTTAAAACCCATTTTTGAGCCTTTTTGAAGATTTTTGGATACAATTTCTAGACTTTGCAGGCGCCTGCTCGGCCAATGAAGCATTTTTCCCAATAATAATTCATCAGGGTGACTTTTCGTAATCCTTGTTTATCATCATGATTGAAATAGAACACATTTCATGACGCGCATTTCTTATTTTACGCGAAGAATGTAAAAGAACGCGTTCATAACGACGGCCTTTACAAGGGGGCGCAACACTAAATAAGCGTCCCATAGGATAACGTGTGATTTTGGCCTACTTCGAGCGCCATTCCTGGCGTCCCTGCAATACTTGGAAAAATATATTTGGTATCAAATTAAAGCTCTGTTTCTGTAGATTCCAAAACATTTGTCGGCATATATCGATGACCGTTGACTTTTTTTCGCTATTTCGCGGTGCAAAAATATGGCCTAAAAATATACTAAATTCACCACTCACATTTCAAAATCGGAAGTTGTCTTCATCCGCCACAGAGAATTGCTTTTGAGATAAAATGTCCGGTTTTTTCTGCATTTTATCATTGAAGACACTTGTCGAATTCATATGAGCTGATATTGAGTGATTTAAAGTGAACATGTCGGTAGATATGGTCGCTACAATCTCATACTCACTATGGACTATATTAGCCGAATTTCGTTCTTACATAAAATGCGTAGTGATTTAGTGTTGCGCCCCTTATAAGGATTTAAAAGTTTTCAAAATCCACATTTGTCACTTATTAATTAAATTAGAGAAAATTTGTAGCTCAACACCGAAAATTTCATGTCTCTGCGACATTTCGTTCAAGAGAAATGTTGTTTTAAAGATCAGTGCCGAAACACGGAAAATCACATATTTCGACTTTTCCTCCAATATGCGAGAGTTTGCACAAAACTCACTAAACTAGTGACAGACAACAATTTAAGCACGTCTTTGAACCAAGTTTAATTTCATTTCTAGATTATCTGTCTTGCCATTTTGTTTTGGAAAGCACTTGTTAATGAGTGTGAAGTATAAACACCCCCCCCTGTTTCAGTAGTAACAATTATGGTCTTTTTGCATAGGCCTACTGAATATGCAGCAAAACGGCTTCATGCAGATTAACAATGCCTATTAACTTTAAAACCCATTTTTGAGCCTTTTTGAAGATTTTTGGATACAATTTCTAGACTTTGCAGGCGCCTGCTCGGCCAATGAAGCATTTTTCCCAATAATAATTCATCAGGGTGACTTTCGTAATCCTTGTTTATCATCATGATTGAAATAGAACACATTTCATGACGCGCATTTCTTATTTTACGCGAAGAATGTAAAAAGAACGCGTTCATAACGACGGCCTTTACGAGGGGGCGCAACACTAAATGAGCGTCCCATAGGATAACGTGTGATTTTGGCCTACTTCGAGCGCCATTCCTGGCGTCCCTGCAATACTTGGAAAAATATATTTGGTATCAAATTAAAGCTCTGTTTCTGTAGATTCCAAAACATTTGTCGGCATATATCGATGACCGTTGACTTTTTTTCGCTATTTCGCGGTGCAAAAAATATGGCCTAAAAATATACTAAATTCACCACTCACATTTCAAAATCGGAAGTTGTCTTCATCCGCCACAGAGAATTGCTTTTGAGATAAAATGTCCGGTTTTTTCTGCATTTTATCATTGAAGACACTTGTCGAATTCATATGAGCTGATATTGAGTGATTTAAAGTGAACATGTCGGTAGATATGGTCGCTACAATCTCATACTCACTATGGACTATATTAGCCGAATTTCGTTCTTACATAAAATGCGTAGTGATTTAGTGTTGCGCCCCTTATAAGGATTTAAAAGTTTTCAAAATCCACATTTGTCACTTATTAATTAAATTAGAGAAAATTTGTAGCTCAACACCGAAAATTTCATGTCTCTGCGACATTTCGTTCAAGAGAAATGTTGTTTTAAAGATCAGTGCCGAAACACGGAAAATCACATATTTCGACTTTTCCTCCAATATGCGAGAGTTTGCACAAAACTCACTAAACTAGTGACAGACAACAATTTAAGCACGTCTTTGAACCAAGTTTAATTTCATTTCTAGATTATCTGTCTTGCCATTTTGTTTTGGAAAGCACTTGTTAATGAGTGTGAAGTATAAACACCCCCCTGTTTCAGTAGTAACAATTATGGTCTTTTGCATAGGCCTACTGAATATGCAGCAAAACGGCTTCATGCAGATTAACAATGCCTATTAACTTTAAAACCCATTTTTGAGCCTTTTTGAAGATTTTTGGATACAATTTCTAGACTTTGCAGGCGCCTGCTCGGCCAATGAAGCATTTTTCCCAATAATAATTCATCAGGGTGACTTTTCGTAATCCTTGTTTATCATCATGATTGAAATAGAACACATTTCATGACGCGCATTTCTTATTTTACGCGAAGAATGTAAAAAGAACGCGTTCATAACGACGGCCTTTACAAGGGGCGCAACACTAAATAAGCGTCCCATAGGATAACGTGTGATTTTGGCCTACTTCGAGCGCCATTCCTGGCGGCCCTGCAATACTTGGAAAAATATATTTGGTATCAAATTAAAGCTCTGTTTCTGTAGATTCCAAAACATTTGTCGGCATATATCGATGACCGTTGACTTTTTTCGCTATTTCGCGGTGCAAAAAATATGGCCTAAAAATATACTAAATTCACCACTCACATTTCAAAATCGGAAGTTGTCTTCATCCGCCACAGAGAATTGCTTTTGAGATAAAATGTCCGGTTTTTTCTGCATTTTATCATTGAAGACACTTGTCGAATTCATATGAGCTGATATTGAGTGATTTAAAGTGAACATGTCGGTAGATATGGTCGCTACAATCTCATACTCACTATGGACTATATTAGCCGAATTTCGTTCTTACATAAAATGCGTAGTGATTTAGTGTTGCGCCCCTTATAAGGATTTAAAAGTTTTCAAAATCCACATTTGTCACTTATTAATTAAATTAGAGAAAATTTGTAGCTCAACACCGAAAATTTCATGTCTCTGCGACATTTCGTTCAAGAGAAATGTTGTTTTAAAGATCAGTGCCGAAACACGGAAAATCACATATTTCGACTTTTCCTCCAATATGCGAGAGTTTGCACAAAACTCACTAAACTAGTGACAGACAACAATTTAAGCACGTCTTTGAACCAAGTTTAATTTCATTTCTAGATTATCTGTCTTGCCATTTTGTTTTGGAAAGCACTTGTTAATGAGTGTGAAGTATAAACACCCCCCTGTTTCAGTAGTAACAATTATGGTCTTTTGCATAGGCCTACTGAATATGCAGCAAAACGGCTTCATGCAGATTAACAATGCCTATTAACTTTAAAACCCATTTTTGAGCCTTTTTGAAGATTTTTGGATACAATTTCTAGACTTTGCAGGCGCCTGCTCGGCCAATGAAGCATTTTTCCCAATAATAACCCATCAGGGTGACTTTTCGTAATCCTTGTTTATCATCATGATTGAAATAGAACACATTTCATGACGCGCATTTCTTATTTTACGCGAAGAATGTAAAAGAACGCGTTCATAACGACGGCCTTTACAAGGGGCGCAACACTAAATAAGCGTCCCATAGGATAACGTGTGATTTTGGCCTACTTCGAGCGCCATTCCTGGCGTCCCTGCAATACTTGGAAAAATATATTTGGTATCAAATTAAAGCTCTGTTTCTGTAGATTCCAAAACATTTGTCGCATATATCGATGACCGTTGACTTTTTTCGCTATTTCGCGGTGCAAAAAATATGGCCTAAAAATATACTAAATTCACCACTCACATTTCAAAATCGGAAGTTGTCTTCATCCGCCACAGAGAATTGCTTTTGAGATAAAATGTCCGGTTTTTTCTGCATTTTATCATTGAAGACACTTGTCGAATTCATATGAGCTGATATTGAGTGATTTAAAGTGAACATGTCGGTAGATATGGTCGCTACAATCTCATACTCACTATGGACTATATTAGCCGAATTTCGTTCTTACATAAAATGCGTAGTGATTTAGTGTTGCGCCCCTTATAAGGATTTAAAAGTTTTCAAAATCCACATTTGTCACTTATTAATTAAATTAGAGAAAATTTGTAGCTCAACACCGAAAATTTCATGTCTCTGCGACATTTCGTTCAAGAGAAATGTTGTTTTAAAGATCAGTGCCGAAACACGGAAAATCACATATTTCGACTTTTCCTCCAATATGAGAGTTTGCACAAAACTCACTAAACTAGTGACAGACAACAATTTAAGCACGTCTTTGAACCAAGTTTAATTTCATTTCTAGATTATCTGTCTTGCCATTTTGTTTTGGAAAGCACTTGTTAATGAGTGTGAAGTATAAACACCCCCCCCTGTTTCAGTAGTAACAATTATGGTCTTTTTGCATAGGCCTACTGAATATGCAGCAAAACGGCTTCATGCAGATTAACAATGCCTATTAACTTTAAAACCCATTTTTGAGCCTTTTTGAAGATTTTTGGATACAATTTCTAGACTTTGCAGGCGCCTGCTCGGCCAATGAAGCATTTTTCCCAATAATAATTCATCAGGGTGACTTTTCGTAATCCTTGTTTATCATCATGATTGAAATAGAACACATTTCATGACGCGCATTTCTTATTTTACGCGAAGAATGTAAAAAGAACGCGTTCATAACGACGGCCTTTACAAGGGGCGCAACACTAAATAAGCGTCCCATAGGATACCGTGTGATTTTGGCCTACTTCGAGCGCCATTCCTGGCGTCCCTGCAATACTTGGAAAAATATATTTGGTATCAAATTAAAGCTCTGTTTCTGTAGATTCCAAAACATTTGTCGGCATATATCGATGACCGTTGACTTTTTTTCGCTATTTCGCGGTGCAAAAAATATGGCCTAAAAATATACTAAATTCACCACTCACATTTCAAAATCGGAAGTTGTCTTCATCCGCCACAGAGAATTGCTTTTGAGATAAAATGTCCGGTTTTTTCTGCATTTTATCATTGAAGACACTTGTCGAATTCATATGAGCTGATATTGAGTGATTTAAAGTGAACATGTCGGTAGATATGGTCGCTACAATCTCATACTCACTATGGACTATATTAGCCGAATTTCGTTCTTACATAAAATGCGTAGTGATTTAGTGTTGCGCCCCTTATAAGGATTTAAAAGTTTTCAAAATCCACATTTGTCACTTATTAATTAAATTAGAGAAAATTTGTAGCTCAACACCGAAAATTTCATGTCTCTGCGACATTTCGTTCAAGAGAAATGTTGTTTTAAAGATCAGTGCCGAAACACGGAAAATCACATATTTCGACTTTTCCTCCAATATGCGAGAGTTTGCACAAAACTCACTAAACTAGTGACAGACAACAATTTAAGCACGTCTTTGAACCAAGTTTAATTTCATTTCTAGATTATCTGTCTTGCCATTTTGTTTTGGAAAGCACTTGTTAATGAGTGTGAAGTATAAACACCCCCCCTGTTTCAGTAGTAACAATTATGGTCTTTTTGCATAGGCCTACTGAATATGCAGCAAAACGGCTTCATGCAGATTAACAATGCCTATTAACTTTAAAACCCATTTTTGAGCCTTTTTGAAGATTTTTGGATACAATTTCTAGACTTTGCAGGCGCCTGCTCGGCCAATGAAGCATTTTTCCCAATAATAATTCATCAGGGTGACTTTTCGTAATCCTTGTTTATCATCATGATTGAAATAGAACACATTTCATGACGCGCATTTCTTATTTTACGCGAAGAATGTAAAAAGAACGCGTTCATAACGACGGCCTTTACAAGGGGCGCAACACTAAATAAGCGTCCCATAGGATAACGTGTGATTTTGGCCTACTTCGAGCGCCATTCCTGGCGTCCCTGCAATACTTGGAAAAATATATTTGGTATCAAATTAAAGCTCTGTTTCTGTAGATTCCAAAACATTTGTCGGCATATATCGATGACCGTTGACTTTTTTTCGCTATTTCGCGGTGCAAAAAATATGGCCTAAAAATATACTAAATTCACCACTCACATTTCAAAATCGGAAGTTGTCTTCATCCGCCACAGAGAATTGCTTTTGAGATAAAATGTCCGGTTTTTTCTGCATTTTATCATTGAAGACACTTGTCGAATTCATATGAGCTGATATTGAGTGATTTAAAGTGAACATGTCGGTAGATATGGTCGCTACAATCTCATACTCACTATGGACTATATTAGCCGAATTTCGTTCTTACATAAAATGCGTAGTGATTTAGTGTTGCGCCCCTTATAAGGATTTAAAAGTTTTCAAAATCCACATTTGTCACTTATTAATTAAATTAGAGAAAATTTGTAGCTCAACACCGAAAATTTCATGTCTCTGCGACATTTCGTTCAAGAGAAATGTTGTTTTAAAGATCAGTGCCGAAACACGGAAAATCACATATTTCGACTTTTCCTCCAATATGCGAGAGTTTGCACAAAACTCACTAAACTAGTGACAGACAACAATTTAAGCACGTCTTTGAACCAAGTTTAATTTCATTTCTAGATTATCTGTCTTGCCATTTTGTTTTGGAAAGCACTTGTTAATGAGTGTGAAGTATAAACACCCCCCCTGTTTCAGTAGTAACAATTATGGTCTTTTGCATAGGCCTACTGAATATGCAGCAAAACGGCTTCATGCAGATTAACAATGCCTATTAACTTTAAAACCCATTTTTGAGCCTTTTTTTTTTTTTTTGGATACAATTTCTAGACTTTGCAGGCGCCTGCTCGGCCAATGAAGCATTTTTCCCAATAATAATTCATCAGGGTGACTTTTCGTAATCCTTGTTTATCATCATGATTGAAATAGAACACATTTCATGACGCGCATTTCTTATTTTACGCGAAGAATGTAAAAAGAACGCGTTCATAACGACGGCCTTTACAAGGGGGCGCAACACTAAATAAGCGTCCCATAGGATAACGTGTGATTTTGGCCTACTTCGAGCGCCATTCCTGGCGTCCCTGCAATACTTGGAAAAATATATTTGGTATCAAATTAAAGCTCTGTTTCTGTAGATTCCAAAACATTTGTCGGCATATATCGATGACCGTTGACTTTTTTCGCTATTTCGCGGTGCAAAAAATATGGCCTAAAAATATACTAAATTCACCACTCACATTTCAAAATCGGAAGTTGTCTTCATCCGCCACAGAGAATTGCTTTTGAGATAAAATGTCCGGTTTTTCTGCATTTTATCATTGAAGACACTTGTCGAATTCATATGAGCTGATATTGAGTGATTTAAAGTGAACATGTCGGTAGATATGGTCGCTACAATCTCATACTCACTATGGACTATATTAGCCGAATTTCGTTCTTACATAAAATGCGTAGTGATTTAGTGTTGCGCCCCTTATAAGGATTTAAAAGTTTTCAAAATCCACATTTGTCACTTATTAATTAAATTAGAGAAAATTTGTAGCTCAACACCGAAAATTTCATGTCTCTGCGACATTTCGTTCAAGAGAAATGTTGTTTTAAAGATCAGTGCCGAAACACGGAAAATCACATATTTCGACTTTTCCTCCAATATGCGAGAGTTTGCACAAAACTCACTAAACTAGTGACAGACAACAATTTAAGCACGTCTTTGAACCAAGTTTAATTTCATTTCTAGATTATCTGTCTTGCCATTTTGTTTTGGAAAGCACTTGTTAATGAGTGTGAAGTATAAACACCCCCCTGTTTCAGTAGTAACAATTATGGTCTTTTTGCATAGGCCTACTGAATATGCAGCAAAACGGCTTCATGCAGATTAACAATGCCTATTAACTTTAAAACCCATTTTTGAGCCTTTTTGAAGATTTTTGGATACAATTTCTAGACTTTGCAGGCGCCTGCTCGGCCAATGAAGCATTTTTCCCAATAATAATTCATCAGGGTGACTTTTCGTAATCCTTGTTTATCATCATGATTGAAATAGAACACATTTCATGACGCGCATTTCTTATTTTACGCGAAGAATGTAAAAGAACGCGTTCATAACGACGGCCTTTACAAGGGGGCGCAACACTAAATAAGCGTCCCATAGGATAACGTGTGATTTTGGCCTACTTCGAGCGCCATTCCTGGCGTCCCTGCAATACTTGGAAAAATATATTTGGTATCAAATTAAAGCTCTGTTTCTGTAGATTCCAAAACATTTGTCGGCATATATCGATGACCGTTGACTTTTTTTCGCTATTTCGCGGTGCAAAAAATATGGCCTAAAAATATACTAAATTCACCACTCACATTTCAAAATCGGAAGTTGTCTTCATCCGCCACAGAGAATTGCTTTTGAGATAAAATGTCCGGTTTTTTCTGCATTTTATCATTGAAGACACTTGTCGAATTCATATGAGCTGATATTGAGTGATTTAAAGTGAACATGTCGGTAGATATGGTCGCTACAATCTCATACTCACTATGGACTATATTAGCCGAATTTCGTTCTTACATAAAATGCGTAGTGATTTAGTGTTGCGCCCCTTATAAGGATTTAAAAGTTTTCAAAATCCACATTTGTCACTTATTAATTAAATTAGAGAAAATTTGTAGCTCAACACCGAAAATTTCATGTCTCTGCGACATTTCGTTCAAGAGAAATGTTGTTTTAAAGATCAGTGCCGAAACACGGAAAATCACATATTTCGACTTTTCCTCCAATATGCGAGAGTTTGCACAAAACTCACTAAACTAGTGACAGACAACAATTTAAGCACGTCTTTGAACCAAGTTTAATTTCATTTCTAGATTATCTGTCTTGCCATTTTGTTTTGGAAAGCACTTGTTAATGAGTGTGAAGTATAAACACCCCCCTGTTTCAGTAGTAACAATTATGGTCTTTTTGCATAGGCCTACTGAATATGCAGCAAAACGGCTTCATGCAGATTAACAATGCCTATTAACTTTAAAACCCATTTTTGAGCCTTTTTTTTTTTTTTGGATACAATTTCTAGACTTTGCAGGCGCCTGCTCGGCCAATGAAGCATTTTTCCCAATAATAATTCATCAGGGTGACTTTTCGTAATCCTTGTTTATCATCATGATTGAAATAGAACACATTTCATGACGCGCATTTCTTATTTTACGCGAAGAATGTAAAAAGAACGCGTTCATAACGACGGCCTTTACAAGGGGGCGCAACACTAAATAAGCGTCCCATAGGATAACGTGTGATTTTGGCCTACTTCGAGCGCCATTCCTGGCGTCCCTGCAATACTTGGAAAAATATATTTGGTATCAAATTAAAGCTCTGTTTCTGTAGATTCCAAAACATTTGTCGGCATATATCGATGACCGTTGACTTTTTTCGCTATTTCGCGGTGCAAAAAATATGGCCTAAAAATATACTAAATTCACCACTCACATTTCAAAATCGGAAGTTGTCTTCATCCGCCACAGAGAATTGCTTTTGAGATAAAATGTCCGGTTTTTTCTGCATTTTATCATTGAAGACACTTGTCGAATTCATATGAGCTGATATTGAGTGATTTAAAGTGAACATGTCGGTAGATATGGTCGCTACAATCTCATACTCACTATGGACTATATTAGCCGAATTTCGTTCTTACATAAAATGCGTAGTGATTTAGTGTTGCGCCAACTTATAATGATTTAAAAGTTTTCAAAATCCACATTTGTCACTTATTAATTAAATTAGAGAAAATTTGTAGCTCAACACCGAAAATTTCATGTCTCTGCGACATTTCGTTCAAGAGAAATGTTGTTTTAAAGATCAGTGCCGAAACACGGAAAATCACATATTTCGACTTTTCCTCCAATATGCGAGAGTTTGCACAAAACTCACTAAACTAGTGACAGACAACAATTTAAGCACGTCTTTGAACCAAGTTTAATTTCATTTCTAGATTATCTGTCTTGCCATTTTGTTTTGGAAAGCACTTGTTAATGAGTGTGAAGTATAAACACCCCCCTGTTTCAGTAGTAACAATTATGGTCTTTTGCATAGGCCTACTGAATATGCAGCAAAACGGCTTCATGCAGATTAACAATGCCTATTAACTTTAAAACCCATTTTTGAGCCTTTTTGAAGATTTTTGGATACAATTTCTAGACTTTGCAGGCGCCTGCTCGGCCAATGAAGCATTTTTCCCAATAATAATTCATCAGGGTGACTTTTCGTAATCCTTGTTTATCATCATGATTGAAATAGAACACATTTCATGACGCGCATTTCTTATTTTACGCGAAGAATGTAAAAAGAACGCGTTCATAACGACGGCCTTTACTCGGGGCCGCCACACCAACTCACCCTCCCATAGGCTATCGTGTGATTTTCTCCTACTTCGAGCGCCATTCCTGGCGTCCCTGCAATACTTGGAAAAATATATTTGGTATCAAATTAAAGCTCTGTTTCTGTAGATTCCAAAACATTTGTCGGCATATATCGATGACCGTTGACTTTTTTCGCTATTTCGCGGTGCAAAAAATATGGCCTAAAAATATACTAAATTCACCACTCACATTTCAAAATCGGAAGTTGTCTTCATCCGCCACAGAGAATTGCTTTTGAGATAAAATGTCCGGTTTTTTCTGCATTTTATCATTGAAGACACTTGTCGAATTCATATGAGCTGATATTGAGTGATTTAAAGTGAACATGTCGGTAGATATGGTCGCTACAATCTCATACTCACTATGGACTATATTAGCCGAATTTCGTTCTTACATAAAATGCGTAGTGATTTAGTGTTGCGCCCCTTATAAGGATTTAAAAGTTTTCAAAATCCACATTTGACACTTATTAATTAAATTAGAGAAAATTTGTAGCTCAACACCGAAAATTTCATGTCTCTGCGACATTTCGTTCAAGAGAAATGTTGTTTTAAAGATCAGTGCCGAAACACGGAAAATCACATATTTCGACTTTTCCTCCAATATGCGAGAGTTTGCACAAAACTCACTAAACTAGTGACAGACAACAATTTAAGCACGTCTTTGAACCAAGTTTAATTTCATTTCTAGATTATCTGTCTTGCCATTTTGTTTTGGAAAGCACTTGTTAATGAGTGTGAAGTATAAACACCCCCCCCTGTTTCAGTAGTAACAATTATGGTCTTTTTGCATAGGCCTACTGAATATGCAGCAAAACGGCTTCATGCAGATTAACAATGCCTATTAACTTTAAAACCCATTTTTGAGCCTTTTTTTTTTTTTTGGATACAATTTCTAGACTTTGCAGGCGCCTGCTCGGCCAATGAAGCATTTTTCCCAATAATAATTCATCAGGGTGACTTTTCGTAATCCTTGTTTATCATCATGATTGAAATAGAACACATTTCATGACGCGCATTTCTTATTTTACGCGAAGAATGTAAAAAGAACGCGTTCATAACGACGGCCTTTACAAGGGGGCGCAACACTAAATAAGCGTCCCATAGGATAACGTGTGATTTTGGCCTACTTCGAGCGCCATTCCTGGCGTCCCTGCAATACTTGGAAAAATATATTTGGTATCAAATTAAAGCTCTGTTTCTGTAGATTCCAAAACATTTGTCGGCATATATCGATGACCGTTGACTTTTTTTCGCTATTTCGCGGTGCAAAAAATATGGCCTAAAAATATACTAAATTCACCACTCACATTTCAAAATCGGAAGTTGTCTTCATCCGCCACAGAGAATTGCTTTTGAGATAAAATGTCCGGTTTTTTCTGCATTTTATCATTGAAGACACTTGTCGAATTCATATGAGCTGATATTGAGTGATTTAAAGTGAACATGTCGGTAGATATGGTCGCTACAATCTCATACTCACTATGGACTATATTAGCCGAATTTCGTTCTTACATAAAATGCGTAGTGATTTAGTGTTGCGCCCCTTATAAGGATTTAAAAGTTTTCAAAATCCACATTTGTCACTTATTAATTAAATTAGAGAAAATTTGTAGCTCAACACCGAAAATTTCATGTCTCTGCGACATTTCGTTCAAGAGAAATGTTGTTTTAAAGATCAGTGCCGAAACACGGAAAATCACATATTTCGACTTTTCCTCCAATATGCGAGAGTTTGCACAAAACTCACTAAACTAGTGACAGACAACAATTTAAGCACGTCTTTGAACCAAGTTTAATTTCATTTCTAGATTATCTGTCTTGCCATTTTGTTTTGGAAAGCACTTGTTAATGAGTGTGAAGTATAAACACCCCCCCCCCCTGTTTCAGTAGTAACAATTATGGTCTCTTTGCATAGGCCTACTGAAGATGCAGCAAACCGGCTTCATGCAGATTAACAATGCCTATTAACTTTAAAACCCATTTTGAGCCTTTTTGAAGATTTTTGGATACAATTTCTAGACTTTGCAGGCGCCTGCTCGGCCAATGAAGCATTTTTCCCAATAATAATTCATCAGGGTGACTTTTCGTAATCCTTGTTTATCATCATGATTGAAATAGAACACATTTCATGACGCGCATTTCTTATTTTACGCGAAGAATGTAAAAAGAACGCGTTCATAACGACGGCCTTTACAAGGGGCGCAACACTAAATAAGCGTCCCATAGGATAACGTGTGATTTTGGCCTACTTCGAGCGCCATTCCTGGCGTCCCTGCAATACTTGGAAAAATATATTTGGTATCAAATTAAAGCTCTGTTTCTGTAGATTCCAAAACATTTGTCGGCATATATCGATGACCGTTGACTTTTTTCGCTATTTCGCGGTGCAAAAAATATGGCCTAAAAATATACTAAATTCACCACTCACATTTCAAAATCGGAAGTTGTCTTCATCCGCCACAGAGAATTGCTTTTGAGATAAAATGTCCGGTTTTTTCTGCATTTTATCATTGAAGACACTTGTCGAATTCATATGAGCTGATATTGAGTGATTTAAAGTGAACATGTCGGTAGATATGGTCGCTACAATCTCATACTCACTATGGACTATATTAGCCGAATTTCGTTCTTACATAAAATGCGTAGTGATTTAGTGTTGCGACACCTTATAAGGATTTAAAAGTTTTCAAAATCCACATTTGTCACTTATTAATTAAATTAGAGAAAATTTGTAGCTCAACACCGAAAATTTCATGTCTCTGCGACATTTCGTTCAAGAGAAATGTTGTTTTAAAGATCAGTGCCGAAACACGGAAAATCACATATTTCGACTTTTCCTCCAATATGCGAGAGTTTGCACAAAACTCACTAAACTAGTGACAGACAACAATTTAAGCACGTCTTTGAACCAAGTTTAATTTCATTTCTAGATTATCTGTCTTGCCATTTTGTTTTGGAAAGCACTTGTTAATGAGTGTGAAGTATAAACACCCCCCCTGTTTCAGTAGTAACAATTATGGTCTTTTTGCATAGGCCTACTGAATATGCAGCAAAACGGCTTCATGCAGATTAACAATGCCTATTAACTTTAAAACCCATTTTTGAGCCTTTTTGAAGATTTTTGGATACAATTTCTAGACTTTGCAGGCGCCTGCTCGGCCAATGAAGCATTTTTTCCCAATAATAATTCATCAGGGTGACTTTTCGTAATCCTTGTTTATCATCATGATTGAAATAGAACACATTTCATGACGCGCATTTCTTATTTTACGCGAAGAATGTAAAAAGAACGCGTTCATAACGACGGCCTTTACAAGGGGGCGCAACACTAAATAAGCGTCCCATAGGATAACGTGTGATTTTGGCCTACTTCGAGCGCCATTCCTGGCGTCCCTGCAATACTTGGAAAAATATATTTGGTATCAAATTAAAGCTCTGTTTCTGTAGATTCCAAAACATTTGTCGGCATATATCGATGACCGTTGACTTTTTTCGCTATTTCGCGGTGCAAAAAATATGGCCTAAAAATATACTAAATTCACCACTCACATTTCAAAATCGGAAGTTGTCTTCATCCGCCACAGAGAATTGCTTTTGAGATAAAATGTCCGGTTTTTTCTGCATTTTATCATTGAAGACACTTGTCGAATTCATATGAGCTGATATTGAGTGATTTAAAGTGAACATGTCGGTAGATATGGTCGCTACAATCTCATACTCACTATGGACTATATTAGCCGAATTTCGTTCTTACATAAAATGCGTAGTGATTTAGTGTTGCGCCCCCTTATAAGGATTTAAAAGTTTTCAAAATCCACATTTGTCACTTATTAATTAAATTAGAGAAAATTTGTAGCTCAACACCGAAAATTTCATGTCTCTGCGACATTTCGTTCAAGAGAAATGTTGTTTTAAAGATCAGTGCCGAAACACGGAAAATCACATATTTCGACTTTTCCTCCAATATGCGAGAGTTTGCACAAAACTCACTAAACTAGTGACAGACAACAATTTAAGCACGTCTTTGAACCAAGTTTAATTTCATTTCTAGATTATCTGTCTTGCCATTTTGTTTTGGAAAGCACTTGTTAATGAGTGTGAAGTATAAACACCCCCCCCTGTTTCAGTAGTAACAATTATGGTCTTTTGCATAGGCCTACTGAATATGCAGCAAAACGGCTTCATGCAGATTAACAATGCCTATTAACTTTAAAACCCATTTTTGAGCCTTTTGAAGATTTTTGGATACAATTTCTAGACTTTGCAGGCGCCTGCTCGGCCAATGAAGCATTTTTCCCAATAATAATTCATCAGGGTGACTTTTCGTAATCCTTGTTTATCATCATGATTGAAATAGAACACATTTCATGACGCGCATTTCTTATTTTACGCGAAGAATGTAAAAAGAACGCGTTCATAACGACGGCCTTTACAAGAGGGCGCAACACTAAATAAGCGTCCCATAGGATAACGTGTGATTTTGGCCTACGTCGAGCGCCATTCCTGGCGTCCCTGCAATACTTGGAAAAATATATTTGGTATCAAATTAAAGCTCTGTTTCTGTAGATTCCAAAACATTTGTCGGCATATATCGATGACCGTTGACTTTTTTCGCTATTTCGCGGTGCAAAAAATATGGCCTAAAAATATACTAAATTCACCACTCACATTTCAAAATCGGAAGTTGTCTTCATCCGCCACAGAGAATTGCTTTTGAGATAAAATGTCCGGTTTTTTCTGCATTTTATCATTGAAGACACTTGTCGAATTCATATGAGCTGATATTGAGTGATTTAAAGTGAACATGTCGGTAGATATGGTCGCTACAATCTCATACTCACTATGGACTATATTAGCCGAATTTCGTTCTTACATAAAATGCGTAGTGATTTAGTGTTGCGCCCCTTATAAGGATTTAAAAGTTTTCAAAATCCACATTTGTCACTTATTAATTAAATTAGAGAAAATTTGTAGCTCAACACCGAAAATTTCATGTCTCTGCGACATTTCGTTCAAGAGAAATGTTGTTTTAAAGATCAGTGCCGAAACACGGAAAATCACATATTTCGACTTTTCCTCCAATATGCGAGAGTTTGCACAAAACTCACTAAACTAGTGACAGACAACAATTTAAGCACGTCTTTGAACCAAGTTTAATTTCATTTCTAGATTATCTGTCTTGCCATTTTGTTTTGGAAAGCACTTGTTAATGAGTGTGAAGTATAAACACCCCCCCCTGTTTCAGTAGTAACAATTATGGTCTTTTTGCATAGGCCTACTGAATATGCAGCAAAACGGCTTCATGCAGATTAACAATGCCTA